>NW_026967621.1:600000-871000 GCF_028390025.1 Pseudophryne corroboree
TATTATCTCAGTATGTGTGAAAAACGGTGATGATATATTATGTCAGTATGTGTGGCCATCGGTGATGACATATTATCTCAGTGTGTGTGACCATCAGTGATGACATATTATCTCAGTATGTGTGACCATCAGTGATGATATATTATCTCAGTATGTGTGACCATCAGTGATGATATATTATCTCAGTATGTGTGACCATCGGTGATGATATATTATCTCAGTGTGTGTGACCATCGGTGATGATATATTATCTCAGTATATGTGGCTATCGGTGATGATATATTATCTCAGCATGTGTGTCCATCGGTGATGATATATTATCTCAGTATGTGTGGGCATCGGGGATGATATACTTTCTCAATGTGTGTGGCCATCGGGGATGATATATTATCTCAGTGTGTGTGGCCATCGGTGATGCTATATTATCTCAGTGTGTGTGGCCATCGGTGATGATATATTATCTAAGTATGTGTGACCATCGGTGATGATATATTATCTCAGTATGTGCGGCCATCGGTGATGATATATTATCTCAGTATGTATGGCCATCGGTGATGATATATTATCTCAGTATGTGTGATAACTGGTGATGATATAGTATCTTGGCATGTGTGGCCATCGGTGATGATTTATTATCTCAGTGTGTGTGGCCATCGGTGATGATTAATTATCTCAGTGTGTGTGGCCATCGGTGATGATATATTGTCTCAGTGTGTGTGGCCATCGGTGATGATTAATTATCTCAGTATGTGTGACCATCGGTGATGATGTATTATCTCAGTATGTGTGGCCATCGGTGATAATGTATTATCTCAGTATGTGTGACAATCGGTGATGATATATTATCTCTGTTTGTGTGGGCATCAGTGATGATATACTATCTCCATGTGTGTGGCCATTGGGGATGATATATTATCTCAGTGTGTGTGGCCATCGGTGATGCTATATTATCTCAGTGTGTGTGGCTATCGGTGATGATATATTATCTCAGTGTGTGTGGCGATAGGTGATGATATATTATCTCAGTTTGTGTGACCATTGGTGATGATATATTATCTCAGTATGTGTGGGCATCGGGGATGATATACTTTCTCAATGTGTGTGGCCATCGGGGATGATAAATTATCTCAGTGTGTGTGGCCATCGGTGATGCTATATTATCTCAGTGTGTGTGGCCATCGGTGATGATATATTATCTAAGTATGTGTGACCATCGGTGATGATATATTATCTCAGTATGTGCGGCCATCGGTGATGATATATTATCTCAGTATGTATGGCCATCGGTGATGATATATTATCTCAGTATGTGTGATAACTGGTGATGATATAGTATCTTGGCATGTGTGGCCATCGGTGATGATTTATTATCTCAGTGTGTGTGGCCATCGGTGATGATTAATTATCTCAGTGTGTGTGGCCATCGGTGATGATATATTATCTCAGTATGTGTGGCCATCGGTGATAATGTATTATCTCAGTATGTGTGACAATCGGTGATGATAAATTATCTCAGTATGTGTGGGCATCAGTGATGATATACTATCTCCATGTGTGTGGCCATCGGGGATGATATATTATCTCAGTGTGTGTGGCCATCGGGGATGATATATTATCTCAGTGTATGTGGCTATCGGTGATGATATATTATCTCAGTGTGTGTGGCGATAGGTGATGATATATTATCTCAGTATGTATGACCATCGGTGATGATATATTATCTCAGTGTGCGTGGCCATCGGTGATGATATATTATCTCAGTGTGTGTGACCATTGGTGATGATATATTATCTCAGTGTTTTTGGCCATCGGTGATGATATATTATCTCAGTATGTGTGGCCATCGGTGATGATATATTATCTCAGTATGTATGGCCATCGGTGATGATATATTATCTCAGTATGTGTGAAAACTGGTGATTATTTAGTATCTTGGCATGTGTGGCCATCGGTGATGATATATTATCTCAGTGTGTGTGGCCATCGGTGATGATTAATTATCTCAGTGTGTGTGACCATAGGTGATGACATATTATCTCAGTATGTGTGACCATCGGTGATGATGTATTATCTCAGTATGTGTGGCCATCGGTGATAATGTATTATCTCAGTATGTGTGACAATCGGTGATGATATATTATCTCAGTATGTGTGGGCATCAGTGATGATATACTATCTCCATGTGTGTGGCCATCGGGGATGATATATTATCTCAGTGTGTGTGGCCATCGGGGATGATATATTATCTCAGTGTATGTGGCTATCGGTGATGATATATTATCTCAGTGTGTGTGGCGATAGGTGATGACATATTATCTCAGTATGTGTGACCATCGGTGATGATATATTATCTCAGTATGTGTGACCATCAGTGATGATATATTATCTCAGTATGTGTGACCATCGGTGATGATATATTATCTCAGTGTGTGTGACCATCGGTGATGATATATTATCTCAGTATATGTGGCTATCGGTGATGATATATTATCTCAGCATGTGTGTCCATCGGTGATGATATATTATCTCAGTATGTGTGGGCATCGGGGATGATATATTTTCTCAATGTGTGTGGCCATCGGGGATGATATATTATCTCAGTGTGTGTGGCCATCGGTGATGCTATATTATCTCAGTGTGTGTGGCCATCGGTGATGATATATTATCTAAGTATGTGTGACCATCGGTGATGATATATTATCTCAGTATGTGCGGCCATCGGTGATGATATATTATCTCAGTATGTATGGCCATCGGTGATGATATATTATCTCAGTATGTGTGATAACTGGTGATGATATAGTATCTTGGCATGTGTGGCCATCGGTGATGATTTATTATCTCAGTGTGTGTGGCCATCGGTGATGATTAATTATCTCAGTGTGTGTGGCCATCGGTGATGATATATTGTCTCAGTGTGTGTGGCCATCGGTGATGATTAATTATCTCAGTATGTGTGACCATCGGTGATGATGTATTATCTCAGTATGTGTGGCCATCGGTGATAATGTATTATCTCAGTATGTGTGACAATCGGTGATGATATATTATCTCTGTTTGTGTGGGCATCAGTGATGATATACTATCTCCATGTGTGTGGCCATTGGGGATGATATATTATCTCAGTGTGTGTGGCCATCGGTGATGCTATATTATCTCAGTGTGTGTGGCTATCGGTGATGATATATTATCTCAGTGTGTGTGGCGATAGGTGATGATATATTATCTCAGTTTGTGTGACCATTGGTGATGATATATTATCTCAGTGTGTTTGGCCATCGGTGATGATATATTATCTCAGTATGTGTGGCCATCGGTTATGATATATTATCTCAGTATGTATGGCCATCGGTGATGATATATTATCTCTGTATGTGTGATAACTGGTGATGATATAGTATCTTCGCATGTGTGGCCATCGGTGATGATTTATTATCTCAGTGTGTGTGGCCATCGGTGATGATTAATTATCTAAGTGTGTGTGGCCATCGGTGATGATATATTATCTCAGTGTGTGTGACCATCGGTGATGATATATTATCTCAGTATGTGTGGCTATCGGTGATGATATATTATCTTAGCATGTGTGTCCATCGGTGATGATATTTTATCTCAGTATGTGTGGCCATCGGGGATGATTTACTATCTAAATGTGTGTGGCCATCGGGGATGATATATTATCTCAGTGTGTGTGGCCATCGATGATGCTATATTATCTCAGTGTGTGTGGCCATCGGTGATGATATATTATCTCAGTATGTGTGGCCATCGGTGATGATATATTATCTCAGTATGTGCAGCCATCGGTGATGATATATTATCTCAGTATGTATGGCCATCGGTGATGATATATTATCTCAGTATGTGTGATAACTGGTGATGATATATTATATCAGCATGTGTGTCCATCTGTGATGATATATTATCTCAGTATGTGTGGCTATCGGTGATGATATATTATCTCAGTATGTGTGGCCATCGGTGATGATATATTATCTCAGTATGTATGGCCATCGGTGATGATATATTATCTCAGTATGTGTGAAAAACGGTGATGATATATTATGTCAGTATGTATGGCGATCAGTGATAATGTATTATCTCAGTATGTGTGAAAAACGGTGATGATATATTATGTCAGTATGTGTGGCCATCGGTGATGACATATTATCTCAGTGTGTGTGACCATCGGTGATGACATATTATCTCAGTATGTGTGACCATCGGTGATGATATATTATCTCAGTATGTGTGACCATCAGTGATGATATATTATCTCAGTATGTGTGACCATCAGTGATGATATATTATCTCAGTATGTGCGGCCATCGGTGATGATATATTATCTCTGTATGTGCGGCCATCGGTGATGATATATTATCTCAGTATGTGTGGCCATCGGTGATAATATATTATCTCAGTATGTGTGGCCATTGGTGATGATATATTATCTCAGTATGTATGGCCATCTGTGATGATATATTATCTCAGTATGTGTGATAACTGGTGATGATATAGTATCTTGGCATGTGTGGCCATCGGTGATGATATATTATCTCAGTGTGTGTGGCCATCGTTGATGATTAATTATCTCAGTATGTGTGGCCATCGGTTATAATGTATTATTTCAGTATGTGTAACAATCGGTGATATATTATCTCAGTATGTGTGTCCATCGGTGATGATATATTATCTCAGTATGTGTGGGCATCGGGGATGATATACTATCTCAATGTGTGTGGCCATCGGGGATGATATATTATCTCAGTGTGTGTGGCCATCGGTGATGCTATATTATCTCAGTGTGTGTGGCCATCGGTGATGATATATTATCTCAGTGTGTGTGGCCATTGGTGATGATATATTATCTCAGTATGTGTCACCATCGGTGATGATATATTATCTCAGTGTGTGTGGCCATCGGTGATACTATATTATCTCAGTGTGTGTGACCATTGGTGATGATATATTATCTCAGTGTGTTTGGCCATAGGTGATGATATATTATCTCAGTATGTGTGGCCATCGGTGATGATATATTATTTCAGTATGTGTGACCATCGGTGATGATATATTATCTCAGTGTCTGTGGCCATCGGTGATGATATATTATCTCAGTGTGTGTGGCCATCGGTGATGATATATTATCTCAGTATGTGTGACCATCGGTGATGATATATTATCTCAGGATGTGTGTCCATCGGTGATGATATATTATCTCAGTATGTGTGGGCATCGGGGATGATATACTTTCTCAATGTGTGTGGCCATCGTGGATGATATATTATCTCAGTGTGTGTGGCCATCGGTGACGCTATATTATCTCAGTGTGTGTGGCCATCGGTGATGATATATTATCTCAGTGTGTGTGGCCATCGGTGATGATGTATTATCTCAGTGTGTGTGGCCATCGGTGATGATATATTATCTCAGTATGTGTGACCATCGGTGATGATATTTTATCTCAGTGTGTGTGAGACCATCGGTGATGACATATTATCTCAGTGTGTGTGACCATCGGTGATGATATATTATCTCAGTATGTGTGGCCATCAGTGATAATGTATTATCTCAGTATGTGTGAAAAACGGTGATGATATATTATGTCAGTATGTGTGGCCATCGGTGATGACATATTATCTCAGTGTGTGTGACCATCAGTGATGACATATTATCTCAGTATGTGTGACCATCGGTGATGATATATTATCTCAGTATGTGTGACCATCAGTGATGATATATTATCTCAGTATGTGTGACCATCGGTGATGATATATTATCTCAGTGTGTGTGACCATCGGTGATGATATATTATCTCAGTATATGTGGCTATCGGTGATGATATATTATCTCAGCATGTGTGTCCATCGGTGATGATATATTATCTCAGTATGTGTGGGCATCGGGGATGATATACTTTCTCAATGTGTGTGGCCATCGGGGATGATATATTATCTCAGTGTGTGTGGCCATCGGTGATGCTATATTATCTCAGTGTGTGTGGCCATCGGTGATGATATATTATCTAAGTATGTGTGACCATCGGTGATGATATATTATCTCAGTATGTGCCGCCATCGGTGATGATATATTATCTCAGTATGTATGGCCATCGGTGATGATATATTATCTCAGTATGTGTGATAACTGGTGATGATATAGTATCTTGGCATGTGTGGCCATCGGTGATGATTTATTATCTCAGTGTGTGTGGCCATCGGTGATGATTAATTATCTCAGTGTGTGTGGCCATCGGTGATGATATATTGTCTCAGTGTGTGTGGCCATCGGTGATGATTAATTATCTCAGTATGTGTGACCATCGGTGATGATGTATTATCTCAGTATGTGTGGCCATCGGTGATAATGTATTATCTCAGTATGTGTGACAATCGGTGATGATATATTATCTCTGTTTGTGTGGGCATCAGTGATGATATACTATCTCCATGTGTGTGGCCATTGGGGATGATATATTATCTCAGTGTGTGTGGCCATCGGTGATGCTATATTATCTCAGTGTGTGTGGCTATCGGTGATGATATATTATCTCAGTGTGTGTGGCGATAGGTGATGATATATTATCTCAGTTTGTGTGACCATTGGTGATGATATATTATCTCAGTATGTGTGGGCATCGGGGATGATATACTTTCTCAATGTGTGTGGCCATCGGGGATGATATATTATCTCAGTGTGTGTGGCCATCGGTGATGCTATATTATCTCAATGTGTGTGGCCATCGGTGATGATATATTATCTAAGTATGTGTGACCATCGGTGATGATATATTATCTCAGTATGTGCGGCCATCGGTGATGATATATTATCTCAGTATGTATGGCCATCGGTGATGATATATTATCTCAGTATGTGTGATAACTGGTGATGATATAGTATCTTGGCATGTGTGGCCATCGGTGATGATTTATTATCTCAGTGTGTGTGGCCATCGGTGATGATTAATTATCTCAGTGTGTGTGGCCATCGGTGATGATATATTGTCTCAGTGTGTGTGGCCATCGGTGATGATTAATTATCTCAGTATGTGTGACCATCGGTGATGATGTATTATCTCAGTATGTGTGGCCATCGGTGATAATGTATTATCTCAGTATGTGTGACAATCGGTGATGATATATTATCTCTGTTTGTGTGGCCATCGGTGATGCTATATTATCTCAGTGTGTGTGGCTATCGGTGATGATATATTATCTCAGTGTGTGTGGCGATCGGTGATGATATATTATCTCAGTTTGTGTGACCATTGGTGATGATCTATTATCTCAGTGTGTTTGGCCATCGGTGATGATATATTATCTCAGTATGTGTGGCCATCGGTTATGATATATTATCTTAGTATGTATGGCCATCGGTAATGATATATTATCTCAGTATGTGTGATAACTGGTGATGATATAGTATCTTCGCATGTGTGGCCATCGGTGATGATTTATTATCTCAGTGTGTGTGGCCATCGGTGATGATTAATTATCTAAGTGTGTGTGGCCATCGGTGATGATATATTATCTCAGTGTGTGTGGCCATCGGTGATGACATATTTTCTCAGTATATGTGACCATCGGTGATGATATATTATCTCAGTATGTGTGGCCATCGGTGATAATGTATTATCTCAGTATGTGTGACAATCTGTTATATATTATCTCAGTATGTGTGACCATCGGTGATGATATATTATCTCAGTGTGTGTGACCATCGGTGATGATATATTATCTCAGTATGTGTGGCTATCGGTGATGATATATTATCTCAGCATGTGTGTCCATCGGTGATGATATTTTATCTCAGTATGTGTGGCCATCGGGGATGATTTACTATCTAAATGTGTGTGGCCATCGGGGATGATATATTCTCTAAGTGTGTGTGGCCATCGGTGATGCTATATTATCTCAGTGTGTGTGGCCATCGGTGATGATATATTATCTCAGTATGTGTGGCCATCGGTGATGATATATTATCTCAGTATGTGCAGCCATCGGTGATGATATATTATCTCAGTATGTATGGCCATCGGTGATGATATATTATCTCAGTATGTGTGGCCATCGGTGATGATTAATTATCTCAGTGTGTGTGACCATAGGTGATGACATATTATCTCTGTGTGTGTGACCATCGGTGATGATATATTATCTCAGTATGTGTGATAACTGGTGATGATATAGTATCTTGGCATGTGTGGCCATCGGTGATGATATATTATCTCAGTGTGTGTGGCCATCGGTGATGATTAATTATCTCAGTGTGTGTGACCATAGGTGATGACATATTATCTCATTATGTGTGACCATCGGTGACGATATATTATCTCAGTATGTGTGGCCATCGGTGATAAAGTGTTATCTCAGTATGTGTGACAATCGGTGATGATATATTATCTCAGTATGCGTGACAATCGGTGAGGATATATTATCTCAGTATGTGTGACCATCGGTGATGATATATTATCTCAGGATGTGTGTCCATCGGTGATGATATATTATCTCAGTATGTGTGGGCATCGGGGATGATATACTATCTCAATGTGTGTGGCCATCGGGGATGATATATTATCTCAGTGTGTGTGGCCATCGTTGATGCTATATTATCTCAGTGTGTGTGGCCATCGGTGATGATATATTATCTCAGTGTGTGTGGCCATCGGTGATGATATATTATCTCAGTATGTGTCACCATCGGTGATGATATATTATCTCAGTGTGTGTGGCCATCGGTGATATTATATTATCTCAGTGTGTGTGACCATCGGTGATGATATATTATCTCAGTGTGTTTGGCCATCGGTGATGATATATTATCTCAGTATGTGTGGCCATCGGCGATGATATATTATATCAGTATGTGTGACCATCGGTGATGATATATTATCTCAGTGTCTGTGGCCATCGGTGATGATATATTATTTCAGTGTGTGTGGCCATCGGTGATGATATATTATCTCAGTGTGTGTGGCCATCGGTGATGCTATATTATCTCAGTGTGTGTGGCCATCGTTGATGATATATTATCTCAGTGTGTGTGGCCATCGGTGATGATATATTATGTCAGTATGTGTGGCCATCGGTGATGATATATTATGTCAGTATGTGTAGCCATCGGTGATTATATATTATCTCAGTATGTGTGACCATCGGTGATGATATATTATCTCAGTATGTGTGGCCATCGGTGATGAAATATTATCTCAGTATGTATGGCCAGCGGTGATGATATATTATCTCAGTATGTGTGATAACTGGTGATGATATAGTATCTTGGCATGTGTGGCCATCGGTGATGATATATTATCTCAGTGTGTGTGGCCATCGGTGATGATTAATTATCTCAGTGTGTGTGGCCATCGGTGATGATATATTATCTCGGTGTGTGTGACCATCGGTGATGACATATTATCTCAGTATGTGTGACAATCGGTGATGATATATTATGTCAGTATGTGCGGCCATCGGTGATGATATATTATCTCAGTATGTGTGGCCATCGGTGATGATATATTATCTCAGTATGTGTGACCATCGGTGATGATATATTATCTCAGTATGTATGGCCATCGGTGATGATATATTATCTCAGTATGTGTGATAACTGGTGATGATATAGTATCTTGGCATGTGTGGCCATCGGTGATGATATATTATCTCAGTATGTGTGGCCATCGGTGATGATATATTATCTCAGTATGTATGGCCATCGGTGATGATATATTATCTCAGTATGTGTGATAACTGGTGATGATATAGTATCTTGGCATGTGTGGCCATCTGTGATGATTTATTATCTCAGTGTGTGTGGCCATCGGTGATGATTAATTATCTCAGTGTGTGTGGCCATCGGTGATGATATATTATCTCAGTGTGTGTGGCCATCGGTGATGATTAATTATCTCAGTGTGTGTGACCATCGGTGATGACATATTTTCTCAGTATATGTGACCATCGGTGATGATATATTATCTCAGTATGTGTGGCCATCGGTGATAATGTATTATCTCAGTATGTGTGACAATCTGTGATATATCATCTCAGTATGTGTGACCATCGGTGATGATATATGATCTCAGTGTGTGTGACCATCGGTGATGATATATTATCTCAGTATGTGTGGCTATCGGTGATGATATATTATCTCAGCATGTGTGTCCATCGGTGATGATATATTATCTCAGTATGTGTGGGCATCGGGGATGATATACTTTCTCAATGTGTGTGGCCATCAGGGATGATATATTATCTCAGTGTGTGTGGCCATCGGTGATGCTATATTATCTCAGTGTGTGTGGCCATCGGTGATGATATATTATCTAAGTATGTGTGACCATCGGTGATGATATATTATCTCAGTATGTGCGGCCATCGGTGATGATATATTATCTCAGTATGTATGGCCATCGGTGATGATATATTATCTCAGTATGTGTGATAACTGGTGATGAAATAGTATCTTGGCATGTGTGGCCATCGGTGATGATATATTATCTCAGTATGTGTGGCCATCGGTGATGATATATTATCTCAGTATGTATGGCCATCGGTGATGATATATTATCTCAGTATGTGTGATAACTGGTGATGATATAGTATCTTGGCATGTGTGGCCATCGGTGATGATATATTATCTCAGTGTGTGTGGCCATCGGTGATGATTAATTATCTCAGTGTGTGTGGCCATCGGTGATGATTAATTATCTCAGTGTGTGTGACCATAGGTGATGACATATTATCTCTGTGTGTGTGACCATCGGTGATGATATATTATCTCAGTATGTGTGATAACTGGTGATGATATAGTATCTTGGCATGTGTGGCCATCGGTGATGATATAGTATCTCAGTGTGTGTGGCCATCGGTGATGATTAATTATCTCAGTGTGTGTGGCCATCGGTGATGATATATTATCTCAGTGTGTGTGGCCATCGGTGATGATTAATTATCTCAGTGTGTGTGACCATAGGTGATGACATATTATCTCAGTATGTGTGACCATCGGTGATGATATATTATCTCAGTATGTGTGGCCATCGGTGATAAAGTATTATCTCAGTATGTGTGACAATCGGTGATGATATATTATCTCAGTATGCGTGACAATCGGTGATGATATATTATCTCAGTATGTGTGACCATCGGTGATGATATATTATCTCAGGATGTGTGTCCATCGGTGATGATATATTATCTCAGTATGTGTGGGCATCGGGGATGATTTACTTTCTCAATGTGTGTGGCCATCGGGGATGATATATTATCTCAGTGTGTGTGGCCATCGGTGATGCTATATTATCTCAGTGTGTGTGGCCATCGGTGATGATATATTATCTCAGTGTGTGTGGCCATCGGTGATGATGTATTATCTCAGTGTGTGTGGCCATCGGTGATGATATATTATCTCAGTATGTGTGACCATCGGTGATGATATTTTATCTCAGTGTGTGTGAGACCATCGGTGATGACATATTATCTCAGTATGTGTGACCATCGGTGATGATATATTATCTCAGTATGTGTGGCCATCAGTGATAATGTATTATTTATCTCAGTATGTGTGAAAAACGGTGATGATATATTATGTCAGTATGTGTGGCCATCGGTGATGACATATTATCTCAGTGTGTGTGACCATCGGTGATGACATATTATCTCAGTATGTGTGACCATCGGTGATGATATATTATCTCAGTATGTGTGACCATCAGTGATGATATATTATCTCAGTATGTGTGACCATCAGTGATGATATATTATCTCAGTATGTGCGGCCATCGGTGATGATATATTATCTCAGTATGTGCGGCCATCGGTGATGATATATTATCTCAGTATGTGTGACCATCGGTGATGATATATTATCTCAGTATGTGTGGCCATTGGTGATGATATATTATCTCAGTATGTATGGCCATCTGTGTGATGATATATTATCTCAGTATGTGTGATAACTGGTGATGATATAGTATCTTGGCATGTGTGGCCATCGGTGATGATATATTATCTCAGTGTTTGTGGCCATCGTTGATGATTAATTATCTCAGTATGTGTGGCCATCGGTGATGATATATTATCTCAGTGTGTGTGGCCATCGGTGATGATTAATTATCTCAGTGTGTGTGACCATAGGTGATGACATATTATCTCAGTATGTGTGGCCATCGGTTATAATGTATTATTTCAGTATGTGTAACAATCGGTGATATATTATCTCAGTATGTGTGTCCATCGGTGATGATATATTATCTCAGTATGTGTGGGCATCGGGGATGATATACTATCTCAATGTGTGTGGCCATCGGGGATGATATATTATCTCAGTGTGTGTGACCATTGGTGATGATATATTATCTCAGTGTGTTTGGCCATAGGTGATGATATATTATCTCAGTATGTGTGGCCATCGGTGATGATATATTATTTCAGTATGTGTGACCATCGGTGATGATATATTATCTCAGTGTCTGTGGCCATCGGTGATGATATATTATCTCAGTGTGTGTGGCCATCGGTGATGATATATTATCTCAGTACGTGTGACCATCGGTGATGATATATTATCTCAGTATGTGTGGGCATCGGGGATGATATACTTTCTCAATGTGTGTGGCCATCGGGGATGATATATTATCCCCGTGTGTGTGGCCATCGGTGATGCTATATTATCTCAGTGTGTGTGGCCATCGGTGATGATATATTATCTCAGTGTGTGTGGCCATCGGTGATGATGTATTATCTCAGTGTGTGTGGCCATCGGTGATGATATATTATCTCAGTATGTGTGACCATCGGTGATGATATTTTATCTCAGTGTGTGTGAGACCATCGGTGATGACATATTATCTCAGTGTGTGTGACCATCGGTGATGATATATTATCACAGTATGTGTGGCCATCAGTGATAATGTATTATCTCAGTATGTGTGAAAAACGGTGATGATATATTATGTCAGTATGTGTGGCCATCGGTGATGACATATTATCTCAGTGTGTGTGACCATCGGTGATGACATATTATCTCAGTATGTGTGACCATCGGTGATGATATATTATCTCAGTATGTGCGGCCATCGGTGATGATATATTATCTCAGTATGTGTGGCCATCGGTGATAATATATTATCTCAGTATGTGTGGCCATTGGTGATGATATAATATCTCAGTATGTATGGCCATCTGTGATGATATATTATCTCAGTATGTGTGATAACTGGTGATGATATAGTATCTTGGCATGTGTGGCCATCGGTGATGATATATTATCTCAGTGTGTGTGGCCATCATTGATGATTAATTTTCTCAGTATGTGTGGCCATCGGTGATGATATATTATCTCAGTGTGTGTGGCCATCGGTGATGATTAATTATCTCAGTGTGTGTGACCATCGGTGATGATATATTATGTCAGTATGTGTGACCATCGGTGATGACATATTATCTCAGTATGTGTGACCATCGGTGGTGATATATTATCTCAGTATGTGTGGCCATCGGTTATAATGTATTATTTCAGTATGTGTAACAATCGGTGATATATTATCTCAGTATGTGTGTCCATCGGTGATGATATATTATCTCAGTATGTGTGGGCATCGGGGATGATATACTATCTCAATGTGTGTGGCCATCGGGGATGATATATTATCTCAGTGTGTGTGGCCATCGGTGATGCTATATTATCTCAGTGTGTGTGGCCATCGGTGATGATATATTATCTCAGTGTGTGTGGCCATTGGTGATGATATATTATCTCAGTATGTGTCACCATCGGTGATGATATATTATCTCAGTGTGTGTGGCCATCGGTGATACTATATTATCTCAGTGTGTGTGACCATTGGTGATGATATATTATCTCAGTGTGTTTGGCCATAGGTGATGATATATTATCTCAGTATGTGTGGCCATCGGTAATGATATATTATTTCAGTATGTGTGACCATCGGTGATGATATATTATCTCAGTGTCTGTGGCCATCGGTGATGATATATTATCTCAGTGTGTGTGGCCATCGGTGATGATATATTATCTCAGTGTGTGTGGCCATCGGTGATGATTAATTATCTCAGTGTGTGTGACCATAGGTCAAGACATATTATCTCAGTATGTGTGACCATCGGTGACGATATATTATCTCAGTATGTGTGGACATCGGTGATAATGTATTATCTCAGTATGTGTGACAATCGGTGATGATATATTATCTCAGTATGTGTGACCATCTGTGATGATATATTATCTCAGTATGTGTGTCCATCGGTGATGACATATTATCTCAGCATGTGTGGCCATCGGTGATGATATATTATCTCAGTGTGTGTGGCCATCGGTGATGATTAATTATCTCAGTGTGTGTGACCATAGGTGATGACATATTATCTCAGTATGTGTGACCATCGGTGACGATATATTATCTCAGTATGTGTGGCCATCGGTGATAATGTATTATCTCAGTATGTGTGACAATCGGTGATGATATATTATCTCAGTATGTGTAGCCATCGGTGATGATATATTATCTCAGCATGTGTGGGCATCGGGGATGATATACTATCTCAATGTGTGTGGCCATCGGGGATGATATATTATCTCAGTGTGTGTGGCCATCGGTGATGATATATTATCTCAGTGTGTGTGACCATTGGTGATTATATATTATCTCATTGTGTGTGGCCATCGGTGATGATATATTATGTCAGTATGTGTGGCCATCGGTGATGATATATTATGTTAGTATGTGTGGCCATCGATGATGATATATTATGTCAGTATGTGTGGCCATCGGTGTTGATATATTATCTCAGTATGTGTGACCATCGATGATGATATATTACCTCAGTGTGTGTGACCATCGGTGATGATTAATTATCTCAGTGTGTGTGGCCATCGGTGATGATATATTATCTCAGTATGTATGGCCATCGGTGATGATATATTATCTCAGTATGTGTGATAACTGGTGATGATATAGTATCTTGGCATGTGTGGCCATCGGTGATGATATATTATCTCAGTGTGTGTGGCCATCGGTGATGATTAATTATCTCAGTGTGTGTGGCCATCGGTGATGATTAATTATCTCAGTGTGTGTGACCATAGGTGATGACATATTATCTCTGTTTGTGTGACCATCGGTGATGATATATTATCTCAGTATGTGTGATAACTGGTGATGATATAGTATCTTGGCATGTGTGGCCATCGGTGATGATATAGTATCTCAGTGTGTGTGGCCATCGGTGATGATTAATTATCTCAGTGTGTGTGGCCATCGGTGATGATATATTATCTCAGTGTGTGTGGCCATCGGTGATGATTAATTATCTCAGTGTGTGTGACCATAGGTGATGACATATTATCTCAGTATGTGTGACCATCGGTGATGATATATTATCTCAGTATGTGTGGTCATCGGTGATAAAGTATTATCTCAGTATGTGTGACAATCGGTGATGATATATTATCTCAGTATGCGTGACAATCGGTGATGATATATTATCTCAGTATGTGTGACCATCGGTGATGATATATTATCTCAGGATGTGTGTCCATCGGTGATGATATATTATCTCAGTATGTGTGGGCATCGGGGATGATATACTTTCTCAATGTGTGTGGCCATCGGGGATGATATATTATCTCAGTGTGTGTGGCCATCGGTGATGCTATATTATCTCAGTGTGTGTGGCCATCGGTGATGATATATTATCTCAGTGTGTGTGGCCATCGGTGATGATGTATTATCTCAGTGTGTGTGGCCATCGGTGATGATATATTATCTCAGTATGTGTGACCATCGGTGATGATATTTTATCTCAGTGTGTGTGAGACCATCGGTGATGACATATTATCTCAGTATGTGTGACCATCGGTGATGATATATTATCTCAGTATGTGTGGCCATCAGTGATAATGTATTATTTATCTCAGTATGTGTGAAAAACGGTGATGATATATTATGTCAGTATGTGTGGCCATCGGTGATGACATATTATCTCAGTGTGTGTGACCATCGGTGATGACATATTATCTCAGTATGTGTGACCATCGGTGATGATATATTATCTCAGTATGTGTGACCATCAGTGATGATATATTATCTCAGTATGTGTGACCATCAGTGATGATATATTATCTCAGTATGTGCGGCCATCAGTGATGATATATTATCTCAGTATGTGCGGCCATCGGTGATGATATATTATCTCAGTATGTGTGACCATCGGTGATGATATATTATCTCAGTATGTGTGGCCATTGGTGATGATATATTATCTCAGTATGTATGGCCATCTGTGTGATGATATATTATCTCAGTATGTGTGATAACTGGTGATGATATAGTATCTTGGCATGTGTGGCCATCGGTGATGATATATTATCTCAGTGTGTGTGGCCATCGTTGATGATTAATTATCTCAGTATGTGTGGCCATCGGTGATGATATATTATCTCAGTATGTGTGGGCATCGGGGATGATATACTTTCTCAATGTGTGTGGCCATCGGGGATGATATATTATCCCCGTGTGTGTGGCCATCGGTGATGCTATATTATCTCAGTGTGTGTGGCCATCGGTGATGATATATTATCTCAGTGTGTGTGGCCATCGGTGATGATGTATTATCTCAGTGTGTGTGGCCATCGGTGATGATGTATTATCTCAGTGTGTGTGGCCATCGGTGATGATGTATTATCTCAGTGTGTGTGGCCATCGGTGATGATTAATTATCTCAGTGTGTGTGACCATAGGTGATGACATATTATCTCAGTATGTGTGGCCATCGGTTATAATGTATTATTTCAGTATGTGTAACAATCGGTGATATATTATCTCAGTATGTGTGTCCATCGGTGATGATATATTATCTCAGTATGTGTGGGCATCGGGGATGATATACTATCTCAATGTGTGTGGCCATCGGGGATGATATATTATCTCAGTGTGTGTGGCCATCGGTGATGCTATATTATCTCAGTGTGTGTGGCCATCGGTGATGATATATTATCTCAGTGTGTGTGGCCATCGGTGATACTATATTATCTCAGTGTGTGTGACCATTGGTGATGATATATTATCTCAGTGTGTTTGGCCATAGGTGATGATATATTATCTCAGTATGTGTGGCCATCGGTAATGATATATTATTTCAGTATGTGTGACCATCGGTGATGATATATTATCTCAGTGTCTGTGGCCATCGGTGATGATATATTATCTCAGTGTGTGTGGCCATCGGTGATGATATATTATCTCAGTGTGTGTGGCCATCGGTGATGATTAATTATCTCAGTGTGTGTGACCATAGGTCAAGACATATTATCTCAGTATGTGTGACCATCGGTGACGATATATTATCTCAGTATGTGTGGACATCGGTGATAATGTATTATCTCAGTATGTGTGACAACCGGTGATGATATATTATCTCAGTATGTGTGACCATCTGTGATGATATATTATCTCAGTATGTGTGTCCATCGGTGATGACATATTATCTCAGCATGTGTGGCCATCGGTGATGATATATTATCTCAGTGTGTGTGGCCATCGGTGATGATTAATTATCTCAGTATGTGTGACCATCGGTGACGATATATTATCTCAGTATGTGTGGCCATCGGTGATAATGTATTATCTCAGTATGTGTGACAATCGGTGATGATATATTATCTCAGTATGTGTAGCCATCGGTGATGATATATTATCTCAGCATGTGTGGGCATCGGGGATGATATACTATCTCAATGTGTGTGGCCATCGGGGATGATATATTATCTCAGTGTGTGTGGCCATCGGTGATGATATATTATCTCAGTGTGTGTGACCATTGGTGATTATATATTATCTCATTGTGTGTGGCCATCGGTGATGATATATTATGTCAGTATGTGTGGCCATCGGTGATGATATATTATGTTAGTATGTGTGGCCATCGATGATGATATATTATGTCAGTATGTGTGGCCATCGGTGTTGATATATTATCTCAGTATGTGTGACCATCGATGATGATATATTACCTCAGTGTGTGTGGCCATCGGTGATGATTAATTATCTCAGTGTGTGTGGCCATCGGTGATGATATATTATCTCAGTATGTATGGCCATCGGTGATGATATATTTTCTCAGTATGTGTGATAACTGGTGAGGATATAGTATCTTGGCATGTGTGGCCATCGGTGATGATATATTATCTCAGTATGTATGGCCATCGGTGATGATATATTATCTCAGTATGTGTGATAAGTTAACTGGTGATGATATAGTATCTTGGCATGTGTAGCCATCGGTGATGATATATTATCTCAATGTGTGTGGCCATCGGTGATGATATATTATGTCAGTATGTGTGACCATCGGTGATGACATATTATCTCAGTATGTGTGACCATCGGTGATGATATATTATCTCAGTATGTGCGGCCATCGGTGATGATATATTATCTCAGTATGTATGGCCATCGGTGATGATATATTTTCTCAGTATGTGTGATAACTGGCGATGATATAGTATCTTGGCATGTGTGGCCATCGGTGATGATATATTATCTCAGTATGTGTGGCCATCGGTGATGATATATTATCTCAGTATGTATGGCCATCGGTGATGATATATTATCTCAGTATGTGTGATAACTGGTGATGATATAGTATCTTGGCATGTGTGGCCATCGGTGATGATATATTATCTCAGTATGTGTGGCCATCGGTGATGATATATTATCTCAGTATGTATGGCCATCGGTGATGATATATTATTTCAGTATGTGTGACAACTGCTGATGATATAGTATCTTGGCATGTGTGGCAATCGGTGATGATATATTATCTCAATATGTGTGGCCATCGGTGATGATATATTATCTCAGTGTGTGTGGCCATCGGTGATAATTAATTATCTCAGTGTGTGTGGCCATCGGTGATGATATATTATCTCGGTGTGTGTGACCATCGGTGATGACATATTATCTCAGTATGTGTGACCATCGGTGATGATATATTATCTCAGTATGTGTGGCCATCGGTGATGATTTATTATGTCAGTATGTGTGGCCATCTGTGATGATATATTATCTCATTGTGTGTGACCATCGGTGATGACATATTATCTCAGTATGTGTGACCATTGGTGATGATATATTATCTCAGTGTGTGTGGCCATCGGTGATGATTAATTATCTCAGTATGTGTGACCATAGGTGATGACATATTATCTTAGTATGTGTGGACATCGGAGATAATGTCTTATCTCAGTATGTGTGACCATCGGTGATGATATATTATCTCAGTACGTGTGTCCATCGGTGATGACATATTATCTCAGTATGTGTGGGCATCGGGGATGATATACTATCTCAATGTGTGTGGCCATCGGGGATGATATATTATCTCAGTGTGTGTGGACATCGGTGATGATATATTATCTCAGTATGTGTGACCATCGGTGATGATATATTATCTCAGAATGTGCGGCCATCGGTGATGATATATTATCTCAGTATGTATGGCCATCGGTGATGATATATTTTCTCAGTATGTGTGATAACTGGTGAGGATATAGTATCTTGGCATGTGTGGCCATCGGTGATGATATATTATCTCAGTATGTGTGACCATCGGTGATGATATATTATCTCAGTATGTGTGGCCATCGGTGATGATATATTATCTCAGTATGTATGGCCATCGGTGATGATATATTATCTCAGTATGTGTGATAAGTTAACTGGTGATGATATAGTATCTTGGCATGTGTAGCCATCGGTGATGATATATTATCTCAATGTGTGTGGCCATCGGTGATGATATATTATCTCAGTGTGTGTGCCGATCGGTGATGATTAATTATCTCAGTGTGTGTGGCCATCGGTGATTGGTGGAGAGCAAAGGTGCTGAGGATGAGGAGGATTGGTGGAGAGAAAAGGTGCTGAGGATGAGGCAGAGTGGTTAAGAGGAAAGATGCTGAGGATGATGTGGAGCGGTGGAGAGGAAAGGTGCTGAGGATGAGATGGAGAGGAAAGGTTCTGAGGATGAGGAGATGTGGTGGAGAGGAAAGGTTCTGAGGATGAGGAGAATTGGTGGAGAGGATAGGTGCTGAGGGTGAGGAGGAGTGGTGGCGAGGAAAGTTGCTGAGGAACAGGAGCAGTGGTAGCGAGGTAAGGTGCTGAGTATGAGGAGGAGTGGTGGAGAGGAAAGGTACTGAGGATGAGGAGGCATGGTGGAGAGCAAAGGTGCTGAGGATGAGGCAGAGTGGTGGAGAGAAAAGGTGCTGAGGATGAGGCAGAGTGGTGGAGAGGAAAGGTGCTGAGAATGCGGAGGAGTGGTGGAGAGGAAAGGTGTTGAGGATGGGGAGGAGTGGTGGAGAGGAAAGGTGCTGAGGATGAGGAGGAGTGGTGGCAAAGTAAAGTGCTGAGAATGAGGAGGAGTGGTGGCGAGGAAAGGTGATGTGAAGGTCTGGTGGCAAAGAAAGTTGCTGAGGATGAGGAGATGCGGTGGCGAGGAAAGGTGATGAGGAGTAGAGGTGGCAAGGAAAGGCACTGAGGATGAGGAGGAGTGGTGGCAAAGAAAGTTGCTGAGAATGAGGAGGCGTGGTGGAGAGTAAAGTTGTTGAGGATGAGGAGTGGTGGAGAGGGAAGGTGCTGAGGATGAGGAGGAGTGGTGGAGAGGAAAGGTGCTGAGTATGAGGAGGAGTGGTGACGAGGAAAGGTGCTGAGGTTGGAGAGGATTGGTGGAGAGGAAAGGTGCTGAGGATGAGGAGGAGTGGTGGTGAGCAAAGGTGCTGAGAATGAGGAGGATTGGTGGAGAGAAAAGATGCTGAGGATGAGGCAGAGTGGTTAAGAGGAAAGGTGCTGAGGATGAGGTATAGTGGTGGAGAGGAAAGGTGCTGAGGATGAGATGGAGAGGAAAGGTTCTGAGGATGAGGAGATGCGGTGGACAGGAAAGGTTCTGAGGATGAGGAGAATTGGTGGAGAGGATAGGTGCTGAGGATGGGGAGGAGTGGTGGCGAGGAAAGGTGCTGAGGATGAGGAGGAGTGGTGGAGAGGAAAGGTGCTGAGGATGAGGAGGAGTGGTGGAGAGGAAAGGTGCTGAGGATGAGGAGGAGTGGAGGTGAGGAAAGGTGCTGAGGATGGGGAGGAGTGGTGGAGAGGAAAGTTGCTGAGGATGAGGAGGAGTGGTGGCGAGGAAAGGTGCTGAGGATGAGGAGGAGTGGTGGTGAGGAAAGGTGCTGAGGATGAAGAGGAGTGGTGGAGAGGAAAGGTGCTGAGGATGAGGAGGAGTGGAGGTGAGGAAAGGTGCTGAGGATGGGGAGGAGTGGTGGAGAGGAAAGTTGCTGAGGATGAGGAGGAGTGGTGGCGAGGAAAGGTGCTGAGGATGAGGAGGAGTGGTGGTGAGGAAAGGTGCTGAGGATGAAGAGGAGTGGTGGAGAGGAAAGGTGCTGAGGATGTGAAGGAGTGGTGGTGAGGAAAGGTGCTGAGGATGAGGAGGAGTGGTGGCGAGGAAAAGGCGCTGAAGTTAAGGAGGCTTGGTGGAGAGCAAAGGTGCTGAGGATGAGGAGGATTGGTGGAGAGAAAAGGTGCTGAGGATGAGGCAGAGTGGTTAAGAGGAAAGGTGCTGAGGATGAGGTGGAGTGGTGGAGAGGAAAGGTTCTGAAGATGAGATGGAGAGGAAAGGTTCTGAGGATGAGGAGATGTGGTGGAGAGGAAAGGTTCTGAGGATGAGGAGAATTGGTGGAGAGGATAGGTGCTGAGGGTGAGAAGGAGTGGTGGCGAGGAAAGTTGCTGAGGAACAGGAGCTGTGGTAGCGAGGGTAGGTGCTGAGTATGAGGAGGAGTGGTGGAGAGGAAAGGTACTGAGGATGAGGAGGCATGGTGGAGAGCAAAGGTGCTGAGGATGAGGAGGAGTGGTGGAGAGAAAAGGTGCTGAGGATGAGGCAGAGTGGTGTAGAGGAAAGGTGCTGAGGATGAGGAGGAGTGGTGGAGAGGAAAGGTGCTTAGGATGGGGAGGAGTGGTGGAGAGGAAAGGTGCTGAGGATGAGGAGGAGTGGTGGCGAAGAAAGGTGCTGAGGATGAGGAGGAGTGGTGGCGAGGAAAGGTGATGTGAAGGTGTGGTGGCAAGGAAAGGTGCTGAGGATGAGGAGGAGTGGTGGCGAGGAAAGGTGATGAGGAGGAGAGGGGGCAAGGAAAGGCACTGAGGATGAGGAGGAGTGGTGGCAAAGAAAGTTGCCGAGGAACAGGAGCAGTGGTAGCGAGGTAAGGTGCTGAGGATGAGGAGGAGTGGTGGAGAGGAAAGGTGCTGAGAATGAGGAGGCGTGGTGGAGAGTAAAGTTGTTGAGGATGAGGAGTGGTGGAGAGGAAAGGTGCTGAGGATGAGGAGGAGTGGTGGAGAGGAAAGGTGCTGAGTATGAGGAGGAGTGGTGACGAGGAAAGGTTCGGAGGATGGGGAGGATTGGTGGAGAGGAAAGGTGCTGAGGATGGGGAGGAGTGGTGGAGAGGAAAGGTGCTGAGGATGAGGAGGAGTGGTGGAGAGGAAAGGTGCTGAGGATGAGGAGGAGTGATGGCGAGGAAAGGTGCTGAGGATGAGTAATGGTGGCGAGGAAAGGTGCTGAGGATGAGGAGGAGTGGTGGAGAGGAAAGGTGCTGAGGATGGGGAGGAGTGGTGGAGAGGAAAGGTGCTGAGGATGAGGAGGAGTGGTGGCGAGGAAAGGTGCTGTGGATGAGGAGTGGTGGAGAGGAAAGGTGCTGAGGATGGAGAGGAGTGGTGGAGAGGGAAGGTGCTGAGGATGAGGAGGAGTGGTGGAGAGGAAAGGTGCTGAGTATGAGGAGGAGTGGTGACGAGGAAAGGTGATGAGGATGGGGATGATTGGTGGAGAGGAATGGTGCTGAGGATGCGGAGGAGTGGTGGAGAGGAAAGGTGCTGAGGATGAGGAGGAGTGGTGGAGAGGAAAGGTGCTGAGGATGAGAAGGAGTGGTGGCGAGGAAAGGTGCTGAGGCTGAGGAGTGGTGGAGAGGAAAGGTGCTGAGGATGAGGAGGAGTGGTGGAGAGGAAATTGCTGAGGATGGGGAGGAGTGGTGGAGAGGAAATTTGCTGAGGATGAGGAGGAGTGGTGGCGAGGAAAGGTGCTGTGGATGAGGAGTGGTGGAGAGGAAAGGTGCTGAGGATGGGGAGGAGTGGTGGAGAGGAAAGGTGCTGAGGATGGGGAGGAGTGGTGGAGAGGAAAGGTGCTGAGGATGAGGAGGAGTGGTGGCGAGGAAAGGTGCTGTGGATGAGGAGTGGTGGAGAGGAAAGGTGCTGAGGATGGAGAGGAGTGGTGGAGAGGGAAGGTGCTGAGGATGAGGAGGAGTGGTGGAGAGGAAAGGTGCTGAGTATGAGGAGGAGTGGTGACGAGGAAAGGTGATGAGGATGGGGATGATTGGTGGAGAGGAATGGTGCTGAGGATGCAGAGGAGTGGTGGAGAGGAAAGGTGCTGAGGATGAGGAGGAGTGGTGGAGAGGAAAGGTGCTGAGGATGAGAAGGAGTGGTGGCGAGGAAAGGTGCTGAGGCTGAGGAGTGGTGGAGAGGAAAGGTGCTGAGGATGAGGAGGAGTGGTGGAGAGGAAAGGTGCTGAGGATGAGAAGGAGTGGTGGCGAGGAAAGGTGCTGAGGCTGAGGAGTGGTGGCGAGGAAAGGTGCTGAGGATGGGGAGGAGTGGTGGAGAGGAAAGGTGCTGAGGATGAGGAGGAGTCGTGGCGAAGAAAGGTGCTGAGGATGAGGAGGAGTGGTGGCGAGGAAATGTGTTGTGAAGGTCTGGTGGCAAGGAAAGGTGATGAGGAGAACTGTTGGAGAGGAAAGGTGCTGAGGATGAGGAGGCGTGGTGGAGAGTAAAGTTGTTGAGGATGAGGAGTGGAGGAGAGGGAAGGTGCTGAGGATGAGGAGGAGTGGTGGAGAGGAAAGGTGCTGAGTATGAGGAGGAGTGGTGACGAGGAAAGGTGCTGAGGATGGGGAGGATTGGTGGAGAGGAAAGGTGCTGAGGATGGGGAGGAGTGGTGGAGAAGAAAGGTGCTGAGGATGAGGAGGAGTGGTGGAGAGGAAAGGTGCTGAGGATGAGGAGGAGTGGTGGCGAGGAAAGGTGCTGAGGATGAGTAGTGGTGGCGAGGAAAGGTGCTGAGGATGAGGAGGAGTGGTGGAGAGGAAAGGTGCTGAGGATGAGGAGGAGTGGTGGCGAGGAAAGGTGCTGAGGATGAGGAGTGGTGGCGAGGAAAGGTGCTGAGGATGGGGAGGAGTGGTGGAGAGGAAAGGTGCTGAGGATGAGGAGGAGTGGTGGCGAAGAAAGGTGCTGAGGATGAGGAGGAGTGGTGGCGAGGAAATGTGTTGTGAAGGTCTGGTGGCAAGGAAAGGTGCTGAGGATGAGGAGAACTGTTGGAGAGGAAAGGTGCTGATGATGAGGAGGCGTGGTGGAGAGTAAAGTTGTTGAGGATGAGGAGTGGAGGAGAGGGAAGGTGCTGAGGATGAGGAGGAGTGGTGGAGAGGAAAGGTGCTGAGTATGAGGAGGAGTGGTGACAAGGAAAGGTGCTGAGGATGGGGAGGATTGGTGGAGAGGAAAGGTGCTGAGAATGGGGAGGAGTGGTGGAGAGGAAAGGTGTTGAGGATGGGGAGGAATGATGGAAAGGAAAGGTGCTGAGGATGAGGAGGAGTGGTGGCGAAGTAAGGTGCTGAGGATGAGGAGGAGTGGTGGCGAGGAAAAGTGATGTGAAGGTCTGGTGGCAAGGAAAGGTGCTGAGGATGAGGAGAAGTGGTGGCGAGGAAAGGTGATGAGGAGTAGAGGTGGCAAGGAAAGGCACTGAGGATGAGGAGGAGTGGTGGCAAAGAAAGTTGCTGAGGAACAGGAGCAGTGGTAGCGAGGTAAGGAGCTGAGGATGAGGAGGAGTGGTGGAGAGGAAAGGTGCTGAGAATGAGGAGGCGTGGTGGAGAGTAAAGTTGTTGAGGATGAGGAGTGGTGGAGAGGGAAGGTGCTGAGGATGAGGAGGAGTGGTGGAGAGGAAAGGTGCTGAGGATGAGGAGGAGTGGTAGCGAGGAAAGGTGCTGAGGATGTGTAATGGTGGCGAGGAAAGGTGCTGAGGATGAGGAGGAGTGGTGGAGAGGAAAGGAGCTGAGGATGGGGAGGAGTGGTGGAGAGGAAAGGTGCTGAGGATGAGGAGGAGTGGTGGCGAGGAAAGGTGCTGTGGATGAGGAGTGATGGAGAGGAAAGGTGCTAAGGATGAAGTGGACTGGTGGCGAGGAAAGGTGCTGAGGATGAGGAGTGGTGGTGAGTAAAGGAGTAAAGGTGCTGAGGAGGAGTGGTGGAGAGGAAAGGTGCTGCGGATGAGGAGGAGTGGTGGCGAGGAAAAGGCGATGAGGATGGGAATAAGTGGTCGAGAGGAAAGGTGCTGAGGATGAGGAGGAGTGATGGAGAGGAAAGGTGCTGAGGATGAGGAGGAGTGGTGGAGAGGAAAGTTGCTGAGGATGAGGAGGAGTGGTGGCAAGGAAAGGTGCTGAGGATGAGGAGGAGTGGTGGTGAGGAAAGGTGCTGAGGATTAAGAGGAGTGGTGGCGAGGAAAGGTGCTGAGGATGAGGAGTGGTGGCGAGGAAAGGTGCTGAGGATGAGGAGGCGTGGTGGAGAGCAAAGGTGCTGAGGATGAGGAGGAGTGGTGGCGAGGAAAGGTGATGTGAAGGTCTGGTGGCAAGGAAAGGTGCTGAGGATGAGGAGAAGTGGTGGCGAGGAAAGGTGATGAGGAGTAGAGGTGGAAAAGGAAAGGCACTGAGGATGAGGAGGTGTGGTGTCAAAGAAAGTTGCTGAGGAACGGGAGCAGTGGTAATGAGGTATGGTGCTGAGGATGAGGAGGAGTGGTGGAGAGGAAAGGTGCTGAGAATGAGGAGGCGTGGTCGAGAGTAAAGTTGTTGAGGAAGAGGAGTGGTGGAGAGGGAAGGTGCTGAGGATGAGGAGGAGTGGTGGAGAGGAAAGGTGCTGAGTATGAGGAGGAGTGGTGACGAGGAAAGGTGATGAGGATGGGGATGATTGGTGGAGAGGAATGGTGCTATGGATGCGGAGGAGTGGTGGAGAGGAAAGGTGCTGAGGATGGGGAGGAGTGGTGGAGAGGAAAGGTGCTGAGGATGGGGATGATTGGTGGAGAGGAATGGTGCTGAGGATGCAGAGGAGTGGTGGAGAGGAAAGGTGCTGAGGATGAGGAGGAGTGGTGGAGAGGAAAGGTGCTGAGGATGAGGAGGAGTGGTGGCGAGGAAAGATGCTGAGGATGAGGAGTGGTGGCGAGGAAAGGTGCTGAGGATGGGGAGGAGTGGTGGAGAGGAAAGGTGCTGAGGATGAGGAGGAGTCGTGCGAAGAAAGGTGCTGGGGATGAGGAGGAGTGGTGGCGAGGAAATGTGTTGTGAAGGTCTGGTGGCAAGGAAAGGTGCTGAGGATGAGGATAACTGTTGGAAAGGAAAGGTGCTGAGGATGAGGAGGCGTGGTGGAGAGTAAAGTTGTTGAGGATGAGGAGTGGAGGAGAGGGAAGGTGCTGAGGATGAGGAGGAGTGGTGGAGAGGAAAGGTGCTGAGTATGAGGAGGAGTGGTGACGAGGAAAGGTGCTGAGGATGGGGAGGATTGGTGGAGAGGAAAGGTGCTGAGGATGGGGAGGAGTGGTGGAGAGGAAAGGTGCTGAGGATGTGGAGGAGTGGTGGAGAGGAAAGGTGCTGAGGAGGAGTGGTGGCGAGGAAAGGTGCTGAGGATGAGTAATGGTGGCGAGGAAAGGTGCTGAGGATGAGGAGGAGTGGTGGAGAGGAAAGGTGCTGAGGATGGGGAGGAGTGGTGGAGAGGAAAGGTGCTGAGGATGAGGAGGAGTGGTGGCGTGGAAAGGTGCTGTGGATGAGGAGTGGTGGAGAGGAAAGGTGCTGAGGATGGGGAGGAGTGGTGGAGAGGAAAGGTGCTGAGGATGAGGAGGAGTGGTGGTGAGGAAAGGTGCTGAGAATGAGGAGGCGTGGTGGAGAGTAAAGTTGTTGAGGATGAGGAGTGGAGGAGAGGGAAGGTGCTGAGGATGAGGAGGAGTGGTGGAGAGGAAAGGTGCTGAGTATGAGGAGGAGTGGTGACGAGGAAAGGTGCTAAGGATGGGGAGGATTAGTGGAGAGGAAGGGTGCTGAGGATGGGGAGGAGTGGTGGAGAGGAAAGGTGCTGAGGATGAGGAGGAGTGGTGGAGAGGAAAGGTGCTGAGGATGAGGAGGAGTGGTGGCGAGGAAAGGTGCTGAGGATGCGTAATGGTGGCGAGGAAAGATGCTGAGGATGAGGAGGAGGGGTGGAGAGGAAAGGTGCTGAGGATGGGGAGGAGTGGTGGAGAGGAAAGGTGCTGAGGATGAGGAGGAGTGGTGGAGAGGAAAGGTGCTGAGGATGAGGAGGAGTGATGGCGAGGAAAGGTGCTGAGGATGAGTAATGGTGGCGAGGAAAGGTGCTGAGGATGAGGAGGAGTGGTGGAGAGGAAATTGCTGAGGATGGGGAGGAGTGGTGGAGAGGAAATTTGCTGAGGATGAGGAGGAGTGGTGGCGAGGAAAGGTGCTGTGGATGAGGAGTGGTGGAGAGGAAAGGTGCTGAGGATGGGGAGGAGTGGTGGAGAGGAAAGGTGCTGAGGATGGGGAGGAGTGGTGGAGAGGAAAGGTGCTGAGGATGAGGAGGAGTGGTGGCGAGGAAAGGTGCTGTGGATGAGGAGTGGTGGAGAGGAAAGGTGCTGAGGATGGAGAGGAGTGGTGGAGAGGGAAGGTGCTGAGGATGAGGAGGAGTGGTGGAGAGGAAAGGTGCTGAGTATGAGGAGGAGTGGTGACGAGGAAAGGTGATGAGGATGGGGATGATTGGTGGAGAGGAATGGTGCTGAGGATGCGGAGGAGTGGTGGAGAGGAAAGGTGCTGAGGATGAGGAGGAGTGGTGGAGAGAAAAGGTGCTGAGGATGAGGCAGAGTGGTTAAGAGGAAAGATGCTGAGGATGATGTGGAGCGGTGGAGAGGAAAGGTGCTGAGGATGAGATGGAGAGGAAAGGTTCTGAGGATGAGGAGATGTGGTGGAGAGGAAAGGTTCTGAGGATGAGGAGAATTGGTGGAGAGGATAGGTGCTGAGGGTGAGGAGGAGTGGTGGCGAGGAAAGTTGCTGAGGAACAGGAGCAGTGGTAGCGAGGTAAGGTGCTGAGTATGAGGAGGAGTGGTGGAGAGGAAAGGTACTGAGGATGAGGAGGCATGGTGGAGAGCAAAGGTGCTGAGGATGAGGCAGAGTGGTGGAGAGGAAAGGTGCTGAGAATGCGGAGGAGTGGTGGAGAGGAAAGGTGTTGAGGATGGGGAGGAGTGGTGGAGAGGAAAGGTGCTGAGGATGAGGAGGAGTGGTGGTGAAGTAAAGTGCTGAGAATGAGGAGGAGTGGTGGCGAGGAAAGGTGATGTGAAGGTCTGGTGGCAAAGAAAGTTGCTGAGGATGAGGAGATGCGGTGGCGAGGAAAGGTGATGAGGAGTAGAGGTGGCAAGGAAAGGCACTGAGGATGAGGAGGAGTGGTGGCAAAGAAAGTTGCTGAGAATGAGGAGGCGTGGTGGAGAGTAAAGTTGTTGAGGATGAGGAGTGGTGGAGAGGGAAGGTGCTGAGGATGAGGAGGAGTGGTGGAGAGGAAAGGTGCTGAGTATGAGGAGGAGTGGTGACGAGGAAAGGTGCTGAGGTTGGAGAGGATTGGTGGAGAGGAAAGGTGCTGAGGATGAGGAGGAGTGGTGGTGAGCAAAGGTGCTGAGAATGAGGAGGATTGGTGGAGAGAAAAGATGCTGAGGATGAGGCAGAGTGGTTAAGAGGAAAGGTGCTGAGGATGAGGTATAGTGGTGGAGAGGAAAGGTGCTGAGGATGAGATGGAGAGGAAAGGTTCTGAGGATGAGGAGATGTGGTGGACAGGAAAGGTTCTGAGGATGAGGAGAATTGGTGGAGAGGATAGGTGCTGAGGATGGGGAGGAGTGGTGGCGAGGAAAGGTGCTGAGGATGAGGAGGAGTGGTGGAGAGGAAAGGTGCTGAGGATGAGGAGGAGTGGTGGAGAGGAAAGGTGCTGAGGATGAGGAGGAGTGGAGGTGAGGAAAGGTGCTGAGGATGGGGAGGAGTGGTGGAGAGGAAAGTTGCTGAGGATGAGGAGGAGTGGTGGCGAGGAAAGGTGCTGAGGATGAGGAGGAGTGGTGGTGAGGAAAGGTGCTGAGGATGAAGAGGAGTGGTGGAGAGGAAAGGTGCTGAGGATGTGAAGGAGTGGTGGTGAGGAAAGGTGCTGAGGATGAGGAGGAGTGGTGGCGAGGAAAAGGCGCTGAAGTTAAGGAGGCTTGGTGGAGAGCAAAGGTGCTGAGGATGAGGAGGATTGGTGGAGAGAAAAGGTGCTGAGGATGAGGCAGAGTGGTTAAGAGGAAAGGTGCTGAGGATGAGGTGGAGTGGTGGAGAGGAAAGGTTCTGAAGATGAGATGGAGAGGAAAGGTTCTGAGGATGAGGAGATGTGGTGGAGAGGAAAGGTTCTGAGGATGAGGAGAATTGGTGGAGAGGATAGGTGCTGAGGGTGAGAAGGAGTGGTGGCGAGGAAAGTTGCTGAGGAACAGGAGCTGTGGTAGCGAGGGTAGGTGCTGAGTATGAGGAGGAGTGGTGGAGAGGAAAGGTACTGAGGATGAGGAGGCATGGTGGAGAGCAAAGGTGCTGAGGATGAGGAGGAGTGGTGGAGAGAAAAGGTGCTGAGGATGAGGCAGAGTGGTGTAGAGGAAAGGTGCTGAGGATGAGGAGGAGTGGTGGAGAGGAAAGGTGCTTAGGATGGGGAGGAGTGGTGGAGAGGAAAGGTGCTGAGGATGAGGAGGAGTGGTGGCGAAGAAAGGTGCTGAGGATGAGGAGGAGTGGTGGCGAGGAAAGGTGATGTGAAGGTGTGGTGGCAAGGAAAGGTGCTAAGGATGAGGAGGAGTGGTGGCGAGGAAAGGTGATGAGGAGGAGAGGGGGCAAGGAAAGGCACTGAGGATGAGGAGGAGTGGTGGCAAAGAAAGTTGCCGAGGAACAGGAGCAGTGGTAGCGAGGTAAGGTGCTGAGGATGAGGAGGAGTGGTGGAGAGGAAAGGTGCTGAGAATGAGGAGGCGTGGTGGAGAGTAAAGTTGTTGAGGATGAGGAGTGGTGGAGAGGAAAGGTGCTGAGGATGAGGAGGAGTGGTGGAGAGGAAAGGTGCTGAGTATGAGGAGGAGTGGTGACGAGGAAAGGTTCGGAGGATGGGGAGGATTGGTGGAGAGGAAAGGTGCTGAGGATGGGGAGGAGTGGTGGAGAGGAAAGGTGCTGAGGATGAGGAGGAGTGGTGGAGAGGAAAGGTGCTGAGGATGAGGAGGAGTGATGGCGAGGAAAGGTGCTGAGGATGAGTAATGGTGGCAAGGAAAGGTGCTGAGGATGAGGAGGAGTGGTGGAGAGGAAAGGTGCTGAGGATGGGGAGGAGTGGTGGAGAGGAAAGGTGCTGAGGATGAGGAGGAGTGGTGGCGAGGAAAGGTGCTGTGGATGAGGAGTGGTGGAGAGGAAAGGTGCTGAGGATGGAGAGGAGTGGTGGAGAGGGAAGGTGCTGAGGATGAGGAGGAGTGGTGGAGAGGAAAGGTGCTGAGTATGAGGAGGAGTGGTGACGAGGAAAGGTGATGAGGATGGGGATGATTGGTGGAGAGGAATGGTGCTGAGGATGCGGAGGAGTGGTGGAGAGGAAAGGTGCTGAGGATGAGGAGGAGTGGTGGAGAGGAAAGGTGCTGAGGATGAGAAGGAGTGGTGGCGAGGAAAGGTGCTGAGGCTGAGGAGTGGTGGAGAGGAAAGGTGCTGAGGATGAGGAGGAGTGGTGGAGAGGAAATTGCTGAGGATGGGGAGGAGTGGTGGAGAGGAAATTTGCTGAGGATGAGGAGGAGTGGTGGCGAGGAAAGGTGCTGTGGATGAGGCGTGGTGGAGAGGAAAGGTGCTGAGGATGGGGAGGAGTGGTGGAGAGGAAAGGTGCTGAGGATGGGGAGGAGTGGTGGAGAGGAAAGGTGCTGAGGATGAGGAGGAGTGGTGGCGAGGAAAGGTGCTGTGGATGAGGAGTGGTGGAGAGGAAAGGTGCTGAGGATGGAGAGGAGTGGTGGAGAGGGAAGGTGCTGAGGATGAGGAGGAGTGGTGGAGAGGAAAGGTGCTGAGTATGAGGAGGAGTGGTGACGAGGAAAGGTGATGAGGATGGGGATGATTGGTGGAGAGGAATGGTGCTGAGGATGCGGAGGAGTGGTGGAGAGGAAAGGTGCTGAGGATGAGGAGGAGTGGTGGAGAGGAAAGGTGCTGAGGATGAGAAGGAGTGGTGGCGAGGAAAGGTGCTGAGGCTGAGGAGTGGTGGAGAGGAAAGGTGCTGAGGATGAGGAGGAGTGGTGGAGAGGAAAGGTGCTGAGGATGAGAAGGAGTGGTGGCGAGGAAAGGTGCTGAGGCTGAGGAGTGGTGGCGAGGAAAGGTGCTGAGGATGGGGAGGAGTGGTGGAGAGGAAAGGTGCTGAGGATGAGGAGGAGTCGTGGCGAAGAAAGGTGCTGAGGATGAGGAGGAGTGGTGGCGAGGAAATGTGTTGTGAAGGTCTGGTGGCAAGGAAAGGTGATGAGGAGAACTGTTGGAGAGGAAAGGTGCTGAGGATGAGGAGGCGTGGTGGAGAGTAAAGTTGTTGAGGATGAGGAGTGGAGGAGAGGGAAGGTGCTGAGGATGAGGAGGAGTGGTGGAGAGGAAAGGTGCTGAGTATGAGGAGGAGTGGTGACGAGGAAAGGTGCTGAGGATGGGGAGGATTGGTGGAGAGGAAAGGTGCTGAGGATGGGGAGGAGTGGTGGAGAAGAAAGGTGCTGAGGATGAGGAGGAGTGGTGGAGAGGAAAGGTGCTGAGGATGAGGAGGAGTGGTGGCGAGGAAAGGTGCTGAGGATGAGTAGTGGTGGCGAGGAAAGGTGCTGAGGATGAGGAGGAGTGGTGGAGAGGAAAGGTGCTGAGGATGAGGAGGAGTGGTGGCGAGGAAAGGTGCTGAGGATGAGGAGTGGTGGCGAGGAAAGGTGCTGAGGATGGGGAGGAGTGGTGGAGAGGAAAGGTGCTGAGGATGAGGAGGAGTGGTGGCGAAGAAAGGTGCTGAGGATGAGGAGGAGTGGTGGCGAGGAAATGTGTTGTGAAGGTCTGGTGGCAAGGAAAGGTGCTGAGGATGGGGAGGAGTGGTGGAGAGGAAAGGTGCTGAGGATGAGGAGGAGTGGTGGTGAGGAAAGGTGCTGAGAATGAGGAGGCGTGGTGGAGAGTAAAGTTGTTGAGGATGAGGAGTGGAGGAGAGGGAAGGTGCTGAGGATGAGGAGGAGTGGTGGAGAGGAAAGGTGCTGAGTATGAGGAGGAGTGGTGACGAGGAAAGGTGCTAAGGATGGGGAGGATTAGTGGAGAGGAAGGGTGCTGAGGATGGGGAGGAGTGGTGGAGAGGAAAGGTGCTGAGGATGAGGAGGAGTGGTGGAGAGGAAAGGTGCTGAGGATGAGGAGGAGTGGTGGCGAGGAAAGGTGCTGAGGATGCGTAATGGTGGCGAGGAAAGATGCTGAGGATGAGGAGGAGGGGTGGAGAGGAAAGGTGCTGAGGATGGGGAGGAGTGGTGGAGAGGAAAGGTGCTGAGGATGAGGAGGAGTGGTGGAGAGGAAAGGTGCTGAGGATGAGGAGGAGTGATGGCGAGGAAAGGTGCTGAGGATGAGTAATGGTGGCGAGGAAAGGTGCTGAGGATGAGGAGGAGTGGTGGAGAGGAAATTGCTGAGGATGGGGAGGAGTGGTGGAGAGGAAATTTGCTGAGGATGAGGAGGAGTGGTGGCGAGGAAAGGTGCTGTGGATGAGGAGTGGTGGAGAGGAAAGGTGCTGAGGATGGGGAGGAGTGGTGGAGAGGAAAGGTGCTGAGGATGGGGAGGAGTGGTGGAGAGGAAAGGTGCTGAGGATGAGGAGGAGTGGTGGCGAGGAAAGGTGCTGTGGATGAGGAGTGGTGGAGAGGAAAGGTGCTGAGGATGGAGAGGAGTGGTGGAGAGGGAAGGTGCTGAGGATGAGGAGGAGTGGTGGAGAGGAAAGGTGCTGAGTATGAGGAGGAGTGGTGACGAGGAAAGGTGATGAGGATGGGGATGATTGGTGGAGAGGAATGGTGCTGAGGATGCGGAGGAGTGGTGGAGAGGAAAGGTGCTGAGGATGAGGAGGAGTGGTGGAGAGAAAAGGTGCTGAGGATGAGGCAGAGTGGTTAAGAGGAAAGATGCTGAGGATGATGTGGAGCGGTGGAGAGGAAAGGTGCTGAGGATGAGATGGAGAGGAAAGGTTCTGAGGATGAGGAGATGTGGTGGAGAGGAAAGGTTCTGAGGATGAGGAGAATTGGTGGAGAGGATAGGTGCTGAGGGTGAGGAGGAGTGGTGGCGAGGAAAGTTGCTGAGGAACAGGAGCAGTGGTAGCGAGGTAAGGTGCTGAGTATGAGGAGGAGTGGTGGAGAGGAAAGGTACTGAGGATGAGGAGGCATGGTGGAGAGCAAAGGTGCTGAGGATGAGGCAGAGTGGTGGAGAGGAAAGGTGCTGAGAATGCGGAGGAGTGGTGGAGAGGAAAGGTGTTGAGGATGGGGAGGAGTGGTGGAGAGGAAAGGTGCTGAGGATGAGGAGGAGTGGTGGTGAAGTAAAGTGCTGAGAATGAGGAGGAGTGGTGGCGAGGAAAGGTGATGTGAAGGTCTGGTGGCAAAGAAAGTTGCTGAGGATGAGGAGATGCGGTGGCGAGGAAAGGTGATGAGGAGTAGAGGTGGCAAGGAAAGGCACTGAGGATGAGGAGGAGTGGTGGCAAAGAAAGTTGCTGAGAATGAGGAGGCGTGGTGGAGAGTAAAGTTGTTTAGGATGAGGAGTGGTGGAGAGGGAAGGTGCTGAGGATGAGGAGGAGTGGTGGAGAGGAAAGGTGCTGAGTATGAGGAGGAGTGGTGACGAGGAAAGGTGCTGAGGTTGGAGAGGATTGGTGGAGAGGAAAGGTGCTGAGGATGAGGAGGAGTGGTGGTGAGCAAAGGTGCTGAGAATGAGGAGGATTGGTGGAGAGAAAAGATGCTGAGGATGAGGCAGAGTGGTTAAGAGGAAAGGTGCTGAGGATGAGGTATAGTGGTGGAGAGGAAAGGTGCTGAGGATGAGATGGAGAGGAAAGGTTCTGAGGATGAGGAGATGTGGTGGACAGGAAAGGTTCTGAGGATGAGGAGAATTGGTGGAGAGGATAGGTGCTGAGGATGGGGAGGAGTGGTGGCGAGGAAAGGTGCTGAGGATGAGGAGGAGTGGTGGAGAGGAAAGGTGCTGAGGATGAGGAGGAGTGGTGGAGAGGAAAGGTGCTGAGGATGAGGAGGAGTGGAGGTGAGGAAAGGTGCTGAGGATGGGGAGGAGTGGTGGAGAGGAAAGTTGCTGAGGATGAGGAGGAGTGGTGGCGAGGAAAGGTGCTGAGGATGAGGAGGAGTGGTGGTGAGGAAAGGTGCTGAGGATGAAGAGGAGTGGTGGAGAGGAAAGGTGCTGAGGATGTGAAGGAGTGGTGGTGAGGAAAGGTGCTGAGGATGAGGAGGAGTGGTGGCGAGGAAAAGGCGCTGAAGTTAAGGAGGCTTGGTGGAGAGCAAAGGTGCTGAGGATGAGGAGGATTGGTGGAGAGAAAAGGTGCTGAGGATGAGGCAGAGTGGTTAAGAGGAAAGGTGCTGAGGATGAGGTGGAGTGGTGGAGAGGAAAGGTTCTGAAGATGAGATGGAGAGGAAAGGTTCTGAGGATGAGGAGATGTGGTGGAGAGGAAAGGTTCTGAGGATGAGGAGAATTGGTGGAGAGGATAGGTGCTGAGGGTGAGAAGGAGTGGTGGCGAGGAAAGTTGCTGAGGAACAGGAGCTGTGGTAGCGAGGGTAGGTGCTGAGTATGAGGAGGAGTGGTGGAGAGGAAAGGTACTGAGGATGAGGAGGCATGGTGGAGAGCAAAGGTGCTGAGGATGAGGAGGAGTGGTGGAGAGAAAAGGTGCTGAGGATGAGGCAGAGTGGTGTAGAGGAAAGGTGCTGAGGATGAGGAGGAGTGGTGGAGAGGAAAGGTGCTTAGGATGGGGAGGAGTGGTGGAGAGGAAAGGTGCTGAGGATGAGGAGGAGTGGTGGCGAAGAAAGGTGCTGAGGATGAGGAGGAGTGGTGGCGAGGAAAGGTGATGTGAAGGTGTGGTGGCAAGGAAAGGTGCTGAGGATGAGGAGGAGTGGTGGCGAGGAAAGGTGATGAGGAGGAGAGGGGGCAAGGAAAGGCACTGAGGATGAGGAGGAGTGGTGGCAAAGAAAGTTGCCGAGGAACAGGAGCAGTGGTAGCGAGGTAAGGTGCTGAGGATGAGGAGGAGTGGTGGAGAGGAAAGGTGCTGAGAATGAGGAGGCGTGGTGGAGAGTAAAGTTGTTGAGGATGAGGAGTGGTGGAGAGGAAAGGTGCTGAGGATGAGGAGGAGTGGTGGAGAGGAAAGGTGCTGAGTATGAGGAGGAGTGGTGACGAGGAAAGGTTCGGAGGATGGGGAGGATTGGTGGAGAGGAAAGGTGCTGAGGATGGGGAGGAGTGGTGGAGAGGAAAGGTGCTGAGGATGAGGAGGAGTGGTGGAGAGGAAAGGTGCTGAGGATGAGGAGGAGTGATGGCGAGGAAAGGTGCTGAGGATGAGTAATGGTGGCGAGGAAAGGTGCTGAGGATGAGGAGGAGTGGTGGAGAGGAAAGGTGCTGAGGATGGGGAGGAGTGGTGGAGAGGAAAGGTGCTGAGGATGAGGAGGAGTGGTGGCGAGGAAAGGTGCTGTGGATGAGGAGTGGTGGAGAGGAAAGGTGCTGAGGATGGAGAGGAGTGGTGGAGAGGGAAGGTGCTGAGGATGAGGAGGAGTGGTGGAGAGGAAAGGTGCTGAGTATGAGGAGGAGTGGTGACGAGGAAAGGTGATGAGGATGGGGATGATTGGTGGAGAGGAATGGTGCTGAGGATGCGGAGGAGTGGTGGAGAGGAAAGGTGCTGAGGATGAGGAGGAGTGGTGGAGAGGAAAGGTGCTGAGGATGAGAAGGAGTGGTGGCGAGGAAAGGTGCTGAGGCTGAGGAGTGGTGGAGAGGAAAGGTGCTGAGGATGAGGAGGAGTGGTGGAGAGGAAATTGCTGAGGATGGGGAGGAGTGGTGGAGAGGAAATTTGCTGAGGATGAGGAGGAGTGGTGGCGAGGAAAGGTGCTGTGGATGAGGCGTGGTGGAGAGGAAAGGTGCTGAGGATGGGGAGGAGTGGTGGAGAGGAAAGGTGCTGAGGATGGGGAGGAGTGGTGGAGAGGAAAGGTGCTGAGGATGAGGAGGAGTGGTGGCGAGGAAAGGTGCTGTGGATGAGGAGTGGTGGAGAGGAAAGGTGCTGAGGATGGAGAGGAGTGGTGGAGAGGGAAGGTGCTGAGGATGAGGAGGAGTGGTGGAGAGGAAAGGTGCTGAGTATGAGGAGGAGTGGTGACGAGGAAAGGTGATGAGGATGGGGATGATTGGTGGAGAGGAATGGTGCTGAGGATGCGGAGGAGTGGTGGAGAGGAAAGGTGCTGAGGATGAGGAGGAGTGGTGGAGAGGAAAGGTGCTGAGGATGAGAAGGAGTGGTGGCGAGGAAAGGTGCTGAGGCTGAGGAGTGGTGGAGAGGAAAGGTGCTGAGGATGAGGAGGAGTGGTGGAGAGGAAAGGTGCTGAGGATGAGAAGGAGTGGTGGCGAGGAAAGGTGCTGAGGCTGAGGAGTGGTGGCGAGGAAAGGTGCTGAGGATGGGGAGGAGTGGTGGAGAGGAAAGGTGCTGAGGATGAGGAGGAGTCGTGGCGAAGAAAGGTGCTGAGGATGAGGAGGAGTGGTGGCGAGGAAATGTGTTGTGAAGGTCTGGTGGCAAGGAAAGGTGATGAGGAGAACTGTTGGAGAGGAAAGGTGCTGAGGATGAGGAGGCGTGGTGGAGAGTAAAGTTGTTGAGGATGAGGAGTGGAGGAGAGGGAAGGTGCTGAGGATGAGGAGGAGTGGTGGAGAGGAAAGGTGCTGAGTATGAGGAGGAGTGGTGACGAGGAAAGGTGCTGAGGATGGGGAGGATTGGTGGAGAGGAAAGGTGCTGAGGATGGGGAGGAGTGGTGGAGAAGAAAGGTGCTGAGGATGAGGAGTGGTGGAGAGGAAAGGTGCTGAGGATGAGGAGGAGTGGTGGCGAGGAAAGGTGCTGAGGATGAGTAGTGGTGGCGAGGAAAGGTGCTGAGGATGAGGAGGAGTGGTGGAGAGGAAAGGTGCTGAGGATGAGGAGGAGTGGTGGCGAGGAAAGGTGCTGAGGATGAGGAGTGGTGGCGAGGAAAGGTGCTGAGGATGGGGAGGAGTGGTGGAGAGGAAAGGTGCTGAGGATGAGGAGGAGTGGTGGCGAAGAAAGGTGCTGAGGATGAGGAGGAGTGGTGGCGAGGAAATGTGTTGTGAAGGTCTGGTGGCAAGGAAAGGTGCTGAGGATGAGGAGAACTGTTGGAGAGGAAAGGTGCTGATGATGAGGAGGCGTGGTGGAGAGTAAAGTTGTTGAGGATGAGGAGTGGAGGAGAGGGAAGGTGCTGAGGATGAGGAGGAGTGGTGGAGAGGAAAGGTGCTGAGTATGAGGAGGAGTGGTGACGAGGAAAGGTGCTGAGGATGGGGAGGATTGGTGGAGAGGAAAGGTGCTGAGAATGGGGAGGAGTGGTGGAGAGGAAAGGTGTTGAGGATGGGGAGGAATGATGGAAAGGAAAGGTGCTGAGGATGAGGAGGAGTGGTGGCGAAGTAAGGTGCTGAGGATGAGGAGGAGTGGTGGCGAGGAAAAGTGATGTGAAGGTCTGGTGGCAAGGAAAGGTGCTGAGGATGAGGAGAAGTGGTGGCGAGGAAAGGTGATGAGGAGTAGAGGTGGCAAGGAAAGGCACTGAGGATGAGGAGGAGTGGTGGCAAAGAAAGTTGCTGAGGAACAGGAGCAGTGGTAGCGAGGTAAGGAGCTGAGGATGAGGAGGAGTGGTGGAGAGGAAAGGTGCTGAGAATGAGGAGGCGTGGTGGAGAGTAAAGTTGTTGAGGATGAGGAGTGGTGGAGAGGGAAGGTGCTGAGGATGAGGAGGAGTGGTGGAGAGGAAAGGTGCTGAGGATGAGGAGGAGTGGTAGCGAGGAAAGGTGCTGAGGATGTGTAATGGTGGCGAGGAAAGGTGCTGAGGATGAGGAGGAGTGGTGGAGAGGAAAGGAGCTGAGGATGGGGAGGAGTGGTGGAGAGGAAAGGTGCTGAGGATGAGGAGGAGTGGTGGCGAGGAAAGGTGCTGTGGATGAGGAGTGATGGAGAGGAAAGGTGCTAAGGATGAAGTGGACTGGTGGCGAGGAAAGGTGCTGAGGATGAGGAGTGGTGGTGAGTAAAGGAGTAAAGGTGCTGAGGAGGAGTGGTGGAGAGGAAAGGTGCTGCGGATGAGGAGGAGTGGTGGCGAGGAAAAGGCGATGAGGATGGGAATAAGTGGTCGAGAGGAAAGGTGCTGAGGATGAGGAGGAGTGATGGAGAGGAAAGGTGCTGAGGATGAGGAGGAGTGGTGGAGAGGAAAGTTGCTGAGGATGAGGAGGAGTGGTGGCAAGGAAAGGTGCTGAGGATGAGGAGGAGTGGTGGTGAGGAAAGGTGCTGAGGATTAAGAGGAGTGGTGGCGAGGAAAGGTGCTGAGGATGAGGAGTGGTGGCGAGGAAAGGTGCTGAGGATGAAGAGGCGTGGTGGAGAGCAAAGGTGCTGAGGATGAGGAGGAGTGGTGGCGAGGAAAGGTGATGTGAAGGTCTGGTGGCAAGGAAAGGTGCTGAGGATGAGGAGAAGTGGTGGCGAGGAAAGGTGATGAGGAGTAGAGGTGGAAAAGGAAAGGCACTGAGGATGAGGAGGTGTGGTGTCAAAGAAAGTTGCTGAGGAACGGGAGCAGTGGTAATGAGGTATGGTGCTGAGGATGAGGAGGAGTGGTGGAGAGGAAAGGTGCTGAGAATGAGGAGGCGTGGTCGAGAGTAAAGTTGTTGAGGAAGAGGAGTGGTGGAGAGGGAAGGTGCTGAGGATGAGGAGGAGTGGTGGAGAGGAAAGGTGCTGAGTATGAGGAGGAGTGGTGACGAGGAAAGGTGATGAGGATGGGGATGATTGGTGGAGAGGAATGGTGCTGAGGATGCGGAGGAGTGGTGGAGAGGAAAGGTGCTGAGGATGGGGAGGAGTGGTGGAGAGGAAAGGTGCTGAGGATGGGGATGATTGGTGGAGAGGAATGGTGCTGAGGATGCGGAGGAGTGGTGGAGAGGAAAGGTGCTGAGGATGAGGAGGAGTGGTGGAGAGGAAAGGTGCTGAGGATGAGGAGGAGTGGTGGCGAGGAAAGATGCTGAGGATGAGGAGTGGTGGCGAGGAAAGGTGCTGAGGATGGGGAGGAGTGGTGGAGAGGAAAGGTGCTGAGGATGAGGAGGAGTCGTGCGAAGAAAGGTGCTGGGGATGAGGAGGAGTGGTGGCGAGGAAATGTGTTGTGAAGGTCTGGTGGCAAGGAAAGGGGCTGAGGATGAGGATAACTGTTGGAAAGGAAAGGTGCTGAGGATGAGGAGGCGTGGTGGAGAGTAAAGTTGTTGAGGATGAGGAGTGGAGGAGAGGGAAGGTGCTGAGGATGAGGAGGAGTGGTGGAGAGGAAAGGTGCTGAGTATGAGGAGGAGTGGTGACGAGGAAAGGTGCTGAGGATGGGGAGGATTGGTGGAGAGGAAAGGTGCTGAGGATGGGGAGGAGTGGTGGAGAGGAAAGGTGCTGAGGATGTGGAGGAGTGGTGGAGAGGAAAGGTGCTGAGGAGGAGTGGTGGCGAGGAAAGGTGCTGAGGATGAGTAATGGTGGCGAGGAAAGGTGCTGAGGATGAGGAGGAGTGGTGGAGAGGAAAGGTGCTGAGGATGGGGAGGAGTGGTGGAGAGGAAAGGTGCTGAGGATGAGGAGGAGTGGTGGCGTGGAAAGGTGCTGTGGATGAGGAGTGGTGGAGAGGAAAGGTGCTGAGGATGGGGAGGAGTGGTGGAGAGGAAAGGTGTTGAGGATGAGGAGGAGTGGTGGTGAGGAAAGGTGCTGAGAATGAGGAGGCGTGGTGGAGAGTAAAGTTGTTGAGGATGAGGAGTGGAGGAGAGGGAAGGTGCTGAGGATGAGGAGGAGTGGTGGAGAGGAAAGGTGCTGAGTATGAGGAGGAGTGGTGACGAGGAAAGGTGCTAAGGATGGGGAGGATTAGTGGAGAGGAAGGGTGCTGAGGATGGGGAGGAGTGGTGGAGAGGAAAGGTGCTGAGGATGAGGAGGAGTGGTGGAGAGGAAAGGTGCTGAGGATGAGGAGGAGTGGTGGCGAGGAAAGGTGCTGAGGATGCGTAATGGTGGCGAGGAAAGATGCTGAGGATGAGGAGGAGGGGTGGAGAGGAAAGGTGCTGAGGATGGGGAGGAGTGGTGGAGAGGAAAGGTGCTGAGGATGAGGAGGAGTGGTGGAGAGGAAAGGTGCTGAGGATGAGGAGGAGTGATGGCGAGGAAAGGTGCTGAGGATGAGTAATGGTGGCGAGGAAAGGTGCTGAGGATGAGGAGGAGTGGTGGAGAGGAAATTGCTGAGGATGGGGAGGAGTGGTGGAGAGGAAATTTGCTGAGGATGAGGAGGAGTGGTGGCGAGGAAAGGTGCTGTGGATGAGGAGTGGTGGAGAGGAAAGGTGCTGAGGATGGGGAGGAGTGGTGGAGAGGAAAGGTGCTGAGGATGGGGAGGAGTGGTGGAGAGGAAAGGTGCTGAGGATGAGGAGGAGTGGTGGCGAGGAAAGGTGCTGTGGATGAGGAGTGGTGGAGAGGAAAGGTGCTGAGGATGGAGAGGAGTGGTGGAGAGGGAAGGTGCTGAGGATGAGGAGGAGTGGTGGAGAGGAAAGGTGCTGAGTATGAGGAGGAGTGGTGACGAGGAAAGGTGATGAGGATGGGGATGATTGGTGGAGAGGAATGGTGCTGAGGATGCGGAGGAGTGGTGGAGAGGAAAGGTGCTGAGGATGAGGAGGAGTGGTGGAGAGGAAAGGTGCTGAGGATGAGAAGGAGTGGTGGCGAGGAAAGGTGCTGAGGCTGAGGAGTGGTGGAGAGGAAAGGTGCTGAGGATGAGGAGGAGTGGTGGAGAGGAAAGGTGCTGAGGATGAGAAGGAGTGGTGGCGAGGAAAGGTGCTGAGGCTGAGGAGTGGTGGCGAGGAAAGGTGCTGAGGATGGGGAGGAGTGGTGGAGAGGAAAGGTGCTGAGGATGAGGAGGAGTCGTGGCGAAGAAAGGTGCTGAGGATGAGGAGGAGTGGTGGCGAGGAAATGTGTTGTGAAGGTCTGGTGGCAAGGAAAGGTGATGAGGAGAACTGTTGGAGAGGAAAGGTGCTGAGGATGAGGAGGCGTGGTGGAGAGTAAAGTTGTTGAGGATGAGGAGTGGAGGAGAGGGAAGGTGCTGAGGATGAGGAGGAGTGGTGGAGAGGAAAGGTGCTGAGTATGAGGAGGAGTGGTGATGAGGAAAGGTGCTGAGGATGGGGAGGATTGGTGGAGAGGAAAGGTGCTGAGGATGGGGAGGAGTGGTGGAGAAGAAAGGTGCTGAGGATGAGGAGGAGTGGTGGAGAGGAAAGGTGCTGAGGATGAGGAGGAGTGGTGGCGAGGAAAGGTGCTGAGGATGAGTAGTGGTGGCGAGGAAAGGTGCTGAGGATGAGGAGGAGTGGTGGAGAGGAAAGGTGCTGAGGATGAGGAGGAGTGGTGGCGAGGAAAGGTGCTGAGGATGAGGAGTGGTGGCGAGGAAAGGTGCTGAGGATGGGGAGGAGTGGTGGAGAGGAAAGGTGCTGAGGATGAGGAGGAGTGGTGGCGAAGAAAGGTGCTGAGGATGAGGAGGAGTGGTGGCGAGGAAATGTGTTGTGAAGGTCTGGTGGCAAGGAAAGGTGCTGAGGATGAGGAGAACTGTTGGAGAGGAAAGGTGCTGATGATGAGGAGGCGTGGTGGAGAGTAAAGTTGTTGAGGATGAGGAGTGGAGGAGAGGGAAGGTGCTGAGGATGAGGAGGAGTGGTGGAGAGGAAAGGTGCTGAGTATGAGGAGGAGTGGTGACGAGGAAAGGTGCTGAGGATGGGGAGGATTGGTGGAGAGGAAAGGTGCTGAGAATGGGGAGGAGTGGTGGAGAGGAAAGGTGTTGAGGATGGGGAGGAATGATGGAAAGGAAAGGTGCTGAGGATGAGGAGGAGTGGTGGCGAAGTAAGGTGCTGAGGATGAGGAGGAGTGGTGGCGAGGAAAAGTGATGTGAAGGTCTGGTGGCAAGGAAAGGTGCTGAGGATGAGGAGAAGTGGTGGCGAGGAAAGGTGATGAGGAGTAGAGGTGGCAAGGAAAGGCACTGAGGATGAGGAGGAGTGGTGGCAAAGAAAGTTGCTGAGGAACAGGAGCAGTGGTAGCGAGGTAAGGAGCTGAGGATGAGGAGGAGTGGTGGAGAGGAAAGGTGCTGAGAATGAGGAGGAGTGGTGGAGAGGAAAGGTGCTGAGGATGAGGAGGAGTGGTAGCGAGGAAAGGTGCTGAGGATGTGTAATGGTGGCGAGGAAAGGTGCTGAGGATGAGGAGGAGTGGTGGAGAGGAAAGGAGCAGAGGATGGGGAGGAGTGGTGGAGAGGAAAGGTGCTGAGGATGAGGAGGAGTGGTGGCGAGGAAAGGTGCTGTGGATGAGGAGTGATGGAGAGGAAAGGTGCTAAGGATGAAGTGGACTGGTGGCGAGGAAAGGTGCTGAGGATGAGGAGTGGTGGTGAGTAAAGGAGTAAAGGTGCTGAGGAGGAGTGGTGGAGAGGAAAGGTGCTGCGGATGAGGAGGAGTGGTGGCGAGGAAAAGGCGATGAGGATGGGAATAAGTGGTCGAGAGGAAAGGTGCTGAGGATGAGGAGGAGTGATGGAGAGGAAAGGTGCTGAGGATGAGGAGGAGTGGTGGAGAGGAAAGTTGCTGAGGATGAGGAGGAGTGGTGGCAAGGAAAGGTGCTGAGGATGAGGAGGAGTGGTGGTGAGGAAAGGTGCTGAGGATTAAGAGGAGTGGTGGCGAGGAAAGGTGCTGAGGATGAGGAGTGGTGGCGAGGAAAGGTGCTGAGGATGAGGAGGCGTGGTGGAGAGCAAAGGTGCTGAGGATGAGGAGGAGTGGTGGCGAGGAAAGGTGATGTGAAGGTCTGGTGGCAAGGAAAGGTGCTGAGGATGAGGAGAAGTGGTGGCGAGGAAAGGTGATGAGGAGTAGAGGTGGAAAAGGAAAGGCACTGAGGATGAGGAGGTGTGGTGTCAAAGAAAGTTGCTGAGGAACGGGAGCAGTGGTAATGAGGTATGGTGCTGAGGATGAGGAGGAGTGGTGGAGAGGAAAGGTGCTGAGAATGAGGAGGCGTGGTCGAGAGTAAAGTTGTTGAGGAAGAGGAGTGGTGGAGAGGGAAGGTGCTGAGGATGAGGAGGAGTGGTGGAGAGGAAAGGTGCTGAGTATGAGGAGGAGTGGTGACGAGGAAAGGTGATGAGGATGGGGATGATTGGTGGAGAGGAATGGTGCTGAGGATGCGGAGGAGTGGTGGAGAGGAAAGGTGCTGAGGATGGGGAGGAGTGGTGGAGAGGAAAGGTGCTGAGGATGGGGATGATTGGTGGAGAGGAATGGTGCTGAGGATGCGGAGGAGTGGTGGAGAGGAAAGGTGCTGAGGATGAGGAGGAGTGGTGGAGAGGAAAGGTGCTGAGGATGAGGAGGAGTGGTGGCGAGGAAAGATGCCGAGGATGAGGAGTGGTGGCGAGGAAAGGTGCTGAGGATGGGGAGGAGTGGTGGAGAGGAAAGGTGCTGAGGATGAGGAGGAGTCGTGCGAAGAAAGGTGCTGGGGATGAGGAGGAGTGGTGGCGAGGAAATGTGTTGTGAAGGTCTGGTGGCAAGGAAAGGTGCTGAGGATGAGGATAACTGTTGGAAAGGAAAGGTGCTGAGGATGAGGAGGCGTGGTGGAGAGTAAAGTTGTTGAGGATGAGGAGTGGAGGAGAGGGAAGGTGCTGAGGATGAGGAGGAGTGGTGGAGAGGAAAGGTGCTGAGTATGAGGAGGAGTGGTGACGAGGAAAGGTGCTGAGGATGGGGAGGATTGGTGGAGAGGAAAGGTGCTGAGGATGGGGAGGAGTGGTGGAGAGGAAAGGTGCTGAGGATGTGGAGGAGTGGTGGAGAGGAAAGGTGCTGAGGAGGAGTGGTGGCGAGGAAAGGTGCTGAGGATGAGTAATGGTGGCGAGGAAAGGTGCTGAGGATGAGGAGGAGTGGTGGAGAGGAAAGGTGCTGAGGATGGGGAGGAGTGGTGGAGAGGAAAGGTGCTGAGGATGAGGAGGAGTGGTGGCGTGGAAAGGTGCTGTGGATGAGGAGTGGTGGAGGGGAAAGGTGCTGAGGATGGGGAGGAGTGGTGGAGAGGAAAGGTGCTGAGGATGAGGAGGAGTGGTGGTGAGGAAAGGTACTGAGAATGAGGAGGCGTGGTGGAGAGTAAAGTTGTTGAGGATGAGGAGTGGAGGAGAGGGAAGGTGCTGAGGATGAGGAGGAGTGGTGGAGAGGAAAGGTGCTGAGTATGAGGAGGAGTGGTGACGAGGAAAGGTGCTAAGGATGGGGAGGATTAGTGGAGAGGAAGGGTGCTGAGGATGGGGAGGAGTGGTGGAGAGGAAAGGTGCTGAGGATGAGGAGGAGTGGTGGAGAGGAAAGGTGCTGAGGATGAGGAGGAGTGGTGGCGAGGAAAGGTGCTGAGGATGCGTAATGGTGGCGAGGAAAGATGCTGAGGATGAGGAGGAGGGGTGGAGAGGAAAGGTGCTGAGGATGGGGAGGAGTGGTGGAGAGGAAAGGTGCTGAGGATGAGGAGGAGTGGTGGCGAGGAAAGGTGCTGTGGATGAGGAGTGGTGGAGAGGAAAGGTGCTGAGGATGGGGAGGAGTGGTGGAGAGGAAAGGTGCTGAGGATGAGGAGGAGTGGTGGTGAGGAAAGGTGCTGTGGATGAGGAGTGGTGGAGAGGAAAGGTGCTAAGGATGAAGTGGACTTGTGGCGAGGAAAGGTGCTGGGGATGAGGAGTGGTGGCGAGTAAAGGTGCTGAGGATGAGGAGGAGTGGGGGAGAGGAAAGGTGCTGAGGATGGGGAGGAGTGGTGGAGAGGAAAGGTGCTGAGGATGAAGAGGAGTGGTGGCGAGGAAAGGTGCTGTGGATGAGGAGTGGTGGAGAGGAAAGGTGCTGAGGATGGGGAGTAGTGGTGTAGAGGAAAGGTGCTGAGGATGAGGAGGAGTGGTGGCTAGGAACGGTGCTGTGGATGAGGAGTGGTGGAGAGAAAAGGTGCTAAGGATGAAGTGGACTGGTGGCGAGGAAAGGTGCTGAGGATGAGGAGTGGTGGCGAGTAAAGGTGCTGAGGATGAGGAGGAGTGGGGGAGAGGAAAGGTGCTGAGTATGAAGAGGAGAGGTGGCGAGGAAAGGTGCTGTGGATGAGGAGTGGTGACGAGGAAAGGTGCTGAGGATGGGGAGGATTGGTGGAGAGGAAAGGTGCTGAGGATGGGGAGGAGTGGTGGAGAGGAAAGGTGCTGAGGATGTGGAGGAGTGGTGGAGAGGAAAGGTGCTGAGGATGAGGAGGAGTGGTGGCGAGGAAAGGTGCTGAGGATGAGTAATGGTGGCGAGGAAAGGTGCTGAGGATGAGGAGGAGTGGTGGAGAGGAAAGGTGCTGAGGATGGGGAGGAGTGGTGGAGAGGAAAGGTGCTGAGGATGAGGAGGAGTGGTGGCGTGGAAAGGTGCTGTGGATGAGGAGTGGTGGAGAGGAAAGGTGCTGAGGATGGGGAGGAGTGGTGGAGAGGAAAGGTGCTGCGGATGAGGAGGAGTGGTGGTGAGGAAAGGTGCTGAGAATGAGGAGGCGTGGTGGAGAGTAAAGTTGTTGAGGATGAGGAGTGGAGGAGAGGGAAGGTGCTGAGGATGAGGAGGAGTGGTGGAGAGGAAAGGTGCTGAGTATGAGGAGGAGTGGTGACGAGGAAAGGTGCTAAGGATGGGGAGGATTAGTGGAGAGGAAGGGTGCTGAGGATGGGGAAGAGTGGTGGAGAGGAAAGGTGCTGAGGATGAGGAGGAGTGGTGGAGAGGAAAGGTGCTGAGGATGAGGAGGAGTGGTGGCGAGGAAAGGTGCTGAGGATGCGTAATGGTGGCGAGGAAAGGTGCTGAGGATGAGGAGGAGGGGTGGAGAGGAAAGGTGCTGAGGATGGGGAGGAGTGGTGGAGAGGAAAGGTGCTGAGGATGAGGAGGAGTGGTGGCGAGGAAAGGTGCTGTGGATGAGGAGTGGTGGAGAGGAAAGGTGCTGAGGTTGGGGAGGAGTGGTGGAGAGGAAAGGTGCTGAGGATGAGGAGGAGTGGTGGTGAGGAAAGGTGCTGTGGATGAGGAGTGGTGGAGAGGAAAGGTGCTAAGGATGAAGTGGACTTGTGGCGAGGAAAGGTGCTGGGGATGAGGAGTGGTGGCGAGTAAAGGTGCTGAGGATGAGGAGGAGTGGGGGAGAGGAAAGGTGCTGAGGATGGGGAGGAGTGGTGGAGAGGAAAGGTGCTGAGGATGAAGAGGAGTGGTGGTGAGGAAAGGTGCTGTGGATGAGGAGTGGTGGAGAGGAAAGGTGCTGAGGATGGGGAGTAGTGGTGGAGAGGAAAGGTGCTGAGGATGAGGAGGAGTGGTGGCTAGGAACGGTGCTGTGGATGAGGAGTGGTGGAGAGAAAAGGTGCTAAGGATGAAGTGGACTGGTGGCGAGGAAAGGTGCTGAGGATGAGGAGTGGTGGCGAGTAAAGGTGCTGAGGATGAGGAGGAGTGGGGGAGAGGAAAGGTGCTGAGTATGAAGAGGAGTGGTGGCGAGGAAAGGTGCTGTGGATGAGGAGTGGTGGAGAGGAAAGGTGCTAAGGAAGAAGTGGACTGGTGACGAGGAAAGGTGCTGAGGATGAGGAGTGGTGGCGAGTAAAGGTGCTGAGGATGGGGAGGAGTGGTGGAGAGGAAAGGTGCTGAGGATGAGGAGGAGTGGTGGCGAGGAAAGGTGCTGTGGATGAGGAGTGGTGGAGAGGAAAGGTGCTAAGGAAGAAGTGGACTGGTGACGAGGAAAGGTGCTGAGGATGAGGAGTGGTGGCGAGTAAAGGTGCTGAGGATGAGGAGGAGTGTGGGAGAGGAAAGGTGCTGAGGATGGGGAAGAGTGGTGGAGAGGAAAGGTGCTGAGGATGAGGAGGAGTGGTGGCGAGGAAAGGTGCTGTGGATGAGGAGTGGTGGCGAGTAAAGGTGCTGCGGTTGAGGATGAGTGGTGGAGAGGAAAGGTGCTGAGGATGAGGAGGAGTGGTGGCGAGGAAAAGGCAATGAGGATGGGGATAAGTGGTCGAGAGGAAAGGTGCTGAGGATGAGGTATAGTTGTGGAGAGGAAAGGTGCTGAGGATGGGGAGGAGTGGTGGAGAAGAAAGTTGCTGAGGATGAGGAGGAGTGGTGGCGAGGAAAGTTGCTGAGGATGAGGAGGAGTGGTGGTGAGTAAAGGTGCTGAGGATGAAGAGAGGTGGTGGAGAGTTAAGGTGCTGAGGATGTGAAGGAGTGGTGGTGAGGAATGGCGCTGAGGATGAGGAGGAGTGGTGGCGAGGAAAAGGCGCTGAAGTTAAGGAGGCTTGGTGGAGAGCAAAGGTGCTGAGGATGAGGAGGACTGGTGGAGAGAAAAGGTGCTGAGGATGAGGCAGAGTGGTTAAGAGGAAAGGTGCTGAGGATGAGGTGGAGTGGTGGAGAGGAAAGGTGCTGAGGATGAGGAGATGTGGTGGAGAGGAAAGGTTCTGAGGATGAGGAGAATTGGTGGAGAGGATAGGTGCTGAGGGGGAGGAGGAGTGGTGGCGAGGAAAGTGGCTGAGGAACAGGAGCAGTGGTAGCGAGGTAAGGTGCTGAGTATGAGGAGGAGTGGTGGAGAGGAAAGGTACTGAGGATGAGGAGGCATGGTGGAGAGCAAAGGTGCTGAGGATGAGGAGGAGTGGTGGAGAGAAAAGGTGCTGAGGATGAGGCAGAGTGGTGGAGAGGAAAGGTGCTGAAGAACAGGAGCAGTGGTAGCGAGGTAAGGTGCTGAGTATGAGGAGGAGTGGTGGAGAGGAAAGGTACTGAGGATGAGGAGGCATGGTGGAGAGCAAAGGTGCTGAGGATGAGGCAGAGTGGTGGAGAGGAAAGGTGCTGAGGATGAGGCAGAGTGGTGGAGAGGAAAGGTGCTGAGGATGAGGAGGAGTAGTGGAGAGGAAAGGTGCTGAGGATGAGGAGAAGTGGTGGTGAGGAAAGGTGATGAGGAGAGGTGGCAAGGAAAGGCACTGAGGATGAGGAGGAGTGGTGGCAAAGAAAGTTGCTGAGGAACAGGAGCAGTGGTAGCGAGGTAAAGTGGTGAGGATGAGGAGGAGTGGTGGAGAGGAAAGGTGCTGAGAATGAGGAGGTGTGGTGGAGAGTAAAGTTGTTGAGGATGAGGAGTGGTGAAGAGGGAAGGTGCTGAGGATGAGGAGGAGTGGTGGAGAGGAAAGGTGCTGAGTATGAGGAGGAGTGGTGACGAGGAAAGGTGCTGAGGATGGGGAGGATTGGTGGAGAGGAAAGGTGCTGAGGATGGGGAGGAGTGGTGGAGAGAAAAGGTGCTGAGGATGAGGAGGAGTGGTGGAGAGGAAAGGTGCTGAGGATGAGGAGGAGTGGTGGCGAGGAAAGGTGCTGAGGATGAGGAGGAGTGGTGGAGAGGAAAGGTGCTGAAGATGAGGAGGAGTGGTGGCAAGGAAAAGGCGATGAGGATGGGGATAAGTGGTCGAGAGGAAAGGTGCTGAGGATGAGGAGGAGTGGTGGAGAGGAAAGGTGCTGAGGATGAGGAGGAGTGGTGGAGAGGAAAGGTTCTGAGGATGAGGAGGAGTGGTGGCGAGGAAAAGGCGCTGAGGATGAGGAGGAGTGGTGGAGAGGAAAGGTGCTGAGGATGAGGAGGAGTGGTGGAGAGAAAAAGTGCTGAGGATAAGGCAGAGTGGTGGAGAGGAAAGGTGCTGAGGATGAGGAGGAGTGGTGGTGAGGAAAGGTGCTGAGGATGAAGAGGAGTGGTGGAGAGGAAAGGTGCTGAGGATGTGAAGGAGTGGTGGTGAGGAAAGGTGCTGAGGATGAGGAGGAGTGGTGGCGAGGAAAAGGCGCTGAAGTTAAGGAGGCTTGGTGGACAGCAAAGGTGCTGAGGAAGAGGAGGACTGGTGGAGAGAAAAGGTGCTGAGGATGAGGCAGAGTGGTTAAGAGGAAAGGTGCTGAGGATGAGGTGGAGTGGTGGAGAGGAAAGGTGCTGAGGATGAGATGGAGAGGAAAGGTTCTGAGGTTGTGGAGATGTGGTGGAGAGGAAAGGTTCTGAGGATGAGGAGAATTGGTGGAGAGGATAGGTGCTGAGGGTGAGGAGGAGTGGTGGCGAGGAAAGGTGCTGAGGAACAGGAGCAGTGGTAGCGAGGTAAGGTGCTGAGGATGAGGTATAGTGGTGGAGAGGAAAGGTTCTTAGGATGGGGAGGAGTGGTGGAGAGGAAAGTTGCTGAGGATGAGGAGGAGTGGTGGCGAGGAAAGGTGCTGAGGATGAGGAGGAGTGGTGGAGTGGAAAGGTGCTGAGTATGAGGAGGAGTGGTGACGAGGAAAGGTGCTGAGGATGGGGAGGATTGGTGGAGAGGAAAGGTGCTGAGGATGGGGAGGAGTGGTGGAGAGGAAAGGTGCTGAGGATGAGGAGGAGTGGTGGAGAGGAAAGGTGCTGAGGATGAGGAGGAGTGGTCACGAGGAAAGGTGCTGAGGATGAGTAATGGTGGCGAGGAAAGGTGCTGAGGATGAGGAGGAGTGGTGGAGAGGAAAGGTGCTGAGGATGGGGAAGAGTGGTGGAGAGGAAAGGTGCTGAGGATGAGGAGGAGTGGTGGCGAGGAAAGGTGCTGTGGATGAGGAGTGGTGGAGAGGAAAGGTGCTGAGGATGGGGAGGAGTGGTGGAGAGAAAAGGTGCTGAGGATGAGGAGGAGTGGTGGTGAGGAAAGGTGCAGAGAATGAGGAGGCGTGGTGGAGAGTAAAGTTGTTGAGGATGAGGAGTGGAGGAGAGGGAAGGTGCTGAGGATGAGGAGGAGTGGTGGAGAGGAAAGGTGCTCAGTATGAGGAGGAGTGGTGACAAGGAAAGGTGCTAAGGATGGGGAGGATTGGTGGAGAGGAAAGGTGCTGAGGATGGGGAGGAGTGGTGGAGAGGAAAGGTGCTGAGGATGAGCAGGAGTGGTGGAGAGGAAAGGTGCTGAGGATGAGGAGGAGTGGTGGTGAGGAAAGGTGCTGAGGATGAGTAATGGTGGCGAAGAAAGGTGCTGAGGATGGGGAGGAGGGGTGGAGAGGAAAGGTGTTGAGGATGGGGAGGAGTGGTGGAGAGGAAAGGTGCTGAGGATGAGGAGGAGTGGTGGCGAGGAAAGGTGCTGTGGATGAGGAGTGGTGGAGAGGAAAGGTGCTGAGGATGGGGAGTAGTGGTGGAGAGGAAAGGTGCTGAGGATGAGGAGGAGTGGTGGCTAGGAAAGGTGCTGTGGATGAGGAGTGGTGGAGAGAAAAGGTGCTAAGGATGAAGTGGACTGGTGGCGAGGAAAGGTGCTGAGGATGAGGAGTGGTGGCGAGTAAAGGTGCTGAGGATGAGGAGGAGTGGGGGAGAGGAAAGGTGCTGAGGATGGGGAGGAGTGGTGGAGAGGAAAGGTGCTGAGGATGAAGAGGAGTGGTGGCGAGGAAAGGTGCTGTGGATGAGGAGTGGTGGAGAGGAAAGGTGCTGAGGATGGGGAGGAGTGGTGGAGAGGAAATGTGCTGAGGATGAGGAGGAGTGGTGGCGAGGAAAGGTGCTGTGGATGAGGAGTGGTGGAGAGGAAAGGTGCTAAGGAAGAAGTGGACTGGTGACGAGGAAAGGTGCTGAGGATGAGGAGTGGTGGCGAGTAAAGGTGCTGAGGATGAGGAGGAGTGTGGGAGAGGGAAGATGCTGAGGATGGGGAAGAGTGGTGGAGAGGAAAGGTGCTGAGGATGAGGAGGAGTGGTGGCAAAGAAAGGTGCTTTGGATGAGGAGTGGTGGCGAGTAAAGGTGCTGAGGTTGAGGATGAGTGGTGGAGAGGAAAGGTGCTGAGGATGAGGAGGAGTGGTGGCGAGGAAAAGGCAATGAGGATGGGGATAAGTGGTCGAGAGGAAAGGTGCTGAGGATGAGGTATAGTGGTGGAGAGGAAAGGTGCTGAGGATGGGGAGGAGTGGTGGAGAGGAAAAATGCTGAGGATGAGGAGGAGTGGTGACGAGGAAAGTTGCTGAGGATGAAGAGAGGTGGTGGAGAGTTAAGGTGCTGAGGATGTGAAGGAGTGGTGGTGAGGAATGGTGCTGAGGATGAGGAGGAGTGGTGGCGAGGAAAAGGCGCTGAAGTTAAGGAGGCTTGGTGGAGAGCAAAGGTGCTGAGGATGAGGAGGACTGGTGGAGAGAAAAGGTGCTGAGGATGAGGCAGAGTGGTTAAGAGGAAAGGTGCTGAGGATGAGGTGGAGTGGTGGAGAGGAAAGGTGCTGAGGATGAGGAGATGTGGTGGAGAGGAAAGGTTCTGAGGATGAGGAGAATTGGTGGAGAGGATAGGTGCTGAGGGGGAGGAGGAGTGGTGGCGAGGAAAGGTGCTGAGGAACAGGAGCAGTGGTAGCGAGGTAAGGTGCTGAGTATGAGGAGGAGTGGTGGAGAGGAAAGGTACTGAGGATGAGGAGGCATGGTGGAGAGCAAAGGTGCTGAGGATGAGGCAGAGTGGTGGAGAGGAAAGGTGCTGAGGATGAAGCAGAGTGGTGGAGAGGAAAGGTGCTGAGGATGAGGAGGAGTAGTGGAGAGGAAAGGTGCTGATGATGAGGAGAAGTGGTGGCGAGGAAAGGTGATGAGGAGAGGTGGCAAGGAAAGGCACTGAGGATGAGGAGGAGTGGTGGCAAAGAAAGTTGCTGAGGAACAGGAGCAGTGGTAGCGAGGTAAAGTGCTGAGGATGAGGAGGAGTGGTGGAGAGGAAAGGTGCTGAGAATGAGGAGGTGTGGTGGAGAGTAAAGTTGTTGAGGATGAGGAGTGGTGGAGAGGGAAGGTGCTGAGGATGAGGAGGAGTGGTGGAGAGGAAAGGTGCTGAGTATGAGGAGGAGTGGTGACGAGGAAAGGTGCTGAGGATGGGGAGGATTGGTGGAGAGGAAAGGTGCTGAGGATGGGGAGGAGTGGTGGAGAGAAAAGGTGCTGAGGATGAGGAGGAGTGGTGGAGAGGCAAGGTGCTGAGGATGAGGAGGAATGGTGGCGAGGAAAGGTGCTGAGGATGAGGAGGAGTGGTGGAGAGGAAAGGTGCTGAAGATGAGGAGGAGTGGTGGCAAGGAAAAGGCGATGAGGATGGGGATAAGTGGTGGAGAGGAAAGGTGCTGAGGATGAGGAGGAGTGGTGGAGAGGAAAGGTGCTGAGGATGAGGAGGAGTGGTGGAGAGGAAAGGTTCTGAGGATGAGGAGGAGTGGTGGCGAGGAAAAGGCGCCGAGGATGAGGAGGAGTGGTGGAGAGGAAAGGTGCTGAGGATGAGGAGGAGTGGTGGAGAGAAAAGGTGCTGAGGATGAGGCAGAGTGGTGGAGAGCAACACAAGACAGAGAAAGATTGTCTCTTTGCTGGCGCACTTAAGGGAGAAAGAATAAATTTATTTATATTTCTAATATTTATTAAAAAGTAACTTTTATTAACTTCATTTTAAAATGATGCAATTGAGAAAAATAAATGTGAACAAATATGTGCAGAATTCTGTGATTTCTGTGAAATAATTCACTAATGTGAAAGAAAATTTTTTTAAAATAAATGCAAAACTGTTACACAATGCTTGATTTTTGTTTTTACAGTAAAAGACTGTTACACAATGCTTGATTTTTGTTGAATTACTTGAATATATGTTCTGGATCGTGAGTGAATAAGTGGTAATTATATGTGGGTTAGAGTTATAATATGTATCATTTTAACAGGTTGATTCTGGATATAAATAATCAGTTTACATAATTCCGTGATTCCTGAATTCCCCACTGATTTTATATAATTAATTTTACCAACTTCGTGGCCCACTTTATTATACAGATGAGGTATTTACATTCACTCACATGTGGATAAAGGAGAGTTGGAGTTATGGGTAATAATCCTATCTGATCAGATATTGATTGCACATGAAATTAATTAGAGAGTATTTAAATCTCTATCCATAATTTAGTGCAATCAATAAGCAGCAGTCTGAGATGCGGACTCTAAATTTGGCAATGTGCACCATCTGTGTCTGACATATATTTAACAAACTCACGATATATATCTCAAGCACAAGCTCTGTAATTGGCAATACTCAAATAATCAGAAAATTAGTATCAGAGCTGTAATAAGTATGGGGCTTACACTAAGTTTTCATTTAGATTATATCCAGGGGGCATTATGCATATATCACTGTGGGATATATCCCACTGTTATTGGTAAGAGTGCATTTTAGATTTATTAGAGGTCATTCATGTCTCTATCCGTAGTTAGGTACGATCATAAATAACAGTCTGTGATACAGACTTTAGGTTAAACAGTATGTACCCTCTGTGATTGAATGATATTCTTTAAACACGGCGTGTATATTCAGGCTACAAGTGTTAATACAATCATAGACATAGATCTGTGATGCAGACTTTATCAGTGTGCATCCTCTGTGTCCAAGTTAAATTTATTGGACACAGTGTATGTATTCAGGCTACAAGCTCCGTGATTAACAATATTGACCCGGTCAGGGATTGGTGACTGGAACTACAATGGATATACAGCTTGCCCAAAAATCCCAACTATTTGTCGGCCGATTTGTATAGAAATACTGTCAGTCTAAGTATTCCTGGTTGTGCGGGAGTCAGTATGTCCCGTATTGTATATCAATTGGTGGGTATTTACATGTGTTTTTAAATCGCTGTTTCAAATCACTATGAGCCGTGCCTCATTATTACTGGTGAATAAGAGCTCTATGAGAGGGGCTTGATGCCTGATGTAAAGGTCATGGATTGTGACAAAAAGTAATTAAATAAGCATAGAGTTTTGACACAGTAAAGGTATGATTACTATGATATAATCAGATAGGATTAGTTCATGTCTGACATGTGTATTTGGATAGAGACGCCTTAGACATCAGTTAGTGTTTGATCCAGATAAAATGGATCGGCTGATCACCGTGTCATGCATTCGATACTCCCAAAATGCTCCCTGGATTCTAAGGCTCTGACTGCACTATTCTGTCTATAGCACAATTGCCTACTTAACAATGCCCTATACTCTATAACATTAGACTGCGCTGATAGGTATATTATATTGTAAATCCCTACTTAACATTTGCCTATCTATTATTCTCCAAGGAAAGGTGCTGAGGATGAGGAGAAGTGGTGGCGAGGAAAGGTGATGAGGAGGTGAGGTGGCAAGGAAAGGCACTGAGGATGAGGAGGAGTGGTGGCAAAGAAAGCTGCTGAGGAACAGGAGCAGTGGTAGCGAGGTAAGGTGCTGAGGATGAGGAGGAGTGGTGGAGAGGAAAGGTGCTGAGAATGAGGGTGCGTGGTGGAGAGTAAAGTTGTTGAGGATGAGGAGTGGTGGAGAGGGAAGGTGCTGAGGATGAGGAGGAGTGGTGGAGAGGAAAGGTGCTGAGTATGAGGAGGAGTGGTGACGAGGAAAGGTGCTGAGGATGGGGAGGATTGGTGGAGTGGAAAGGTGCTGAGGATGGGGAGGAGTGGTGGAGAGAAAAGGTGCTGAGGATGAGGAGGAGTGGTGGAGAGGAAAGGTGCTGAGGATGAGGAGGAGTGGTGGAGAGGAAAGGTGCTGAGGATGAGGAGGAGTGGTGGGGAGAAAAGGTGCTGAGGATGAGGAGGAGTGGTGGAGAGGAAAGGTTCTGAAGATGAGGAGGAGTGGTGGCGAGGAAAAGGCGCTGAGGATGGGGAGAATTGGTCGAGAGGAAAGGTTCTGAGGATCAGGAGGAGTGGTGGAGAGGAAAGGTGTTGAGGATGAGGAGGAGTGGTGGAGAGGAAAGGTGCTGAGGATGAGGAGGAGTGGTGGAGAGGAAAGGTGCTGAGGATGAGGAGGAGTGGTGGAGAGGAAAGGTGCTGAGGATGAGGAGGAGTGGTGGAGAGAAAAGGTGCTGAGGATGAGGCAGAGTGGTGGAGAGGAAAGGTGCTGAGGATGAGGAGGAGTAATGGCGAAGAAAGGTGCTGAGGATGAGGAGGAGTGTTTGCGAGGAAAGGTAATGAGGAGGAGAGGTGGCAAGGAAAGGCACTGAGGATGAGGAGGAGTGGTGGCAAAGAAAGTTGCTGAGGAACAGGAGCAGTGGTAGCGAGGTAAGGTGCTGAGGATGAGGAGGAGTGGTGGAGAGGAAAGGTGCTGAGTATGAGGAGGAGTGGTGACGAGGAAAGGTGCTGAGGATGGGGAGGATTGGTGGAGAGGAAAGGTGCTGAGGATGGGGAGGAGTGGTGGAGAGAAAAGGTGCTGAGGATGAGGAGGAGTGGTGGAGCGGAAAGGTGCTGAGGATGAGGAGGAGTGGTGGAGAGGAAAGGTGCTGAGGATGAGGAGGAGTGGTGGAGAGAAAAGGTGCTGAGGATGAGGAGGAGTGGAGGAGAGGAAAGGTTCTGAAGATGAGGAGGAGTGGTGGCGAGGAAAAGGCGCTGAGGATGGGGAGAATTGGTCGAGAGGAAAGGTTCTGAGGATCAGGAGGAGTGGTGGAGAGGAAAGGTGTTGAGGATGAGGAGGAGTGGTGGAGAGGAAAGGTGCTGAGGATGAGGAGGAGTGGTGGAGAGGAAAGGTGCTGAGGATGAGGAGGAGTGGTGGAGAGGAAAGGTGCTGAGGATGAGGAGGAGTGGTGGAGAGAAAAGGTGCTGAGGATGAGGCAGAGTGGTAGAGAGGAAAGGTGCTGAGGATGAGGAGGAGTGGTGGCGAAGAAAGGTGCTGAGGATGAGGAGGAGTGGTGGCGAGGAAAGGTGATGAGGAGGAGAGGTGGCAAGGAAAGGCACTGAGGATGAGGAGGAGTGGTGGCAAAGAAAGTTGCTGAGGAACAGGAGCAGTGGTAGCGAGGTAAGGTGCTGAGGATGAGGAGGAGTGGTGGAGAGGAAAGGTGCTGAGAATGAGGAGGCGTGGTGGAGAGTAAAGTTGTTGAGGATGAGGAGTGGTGGAGAGGGAAGGTGCTGAGGATGAGGAGGAGTGGTGGAGAGGAAAGGTGCTGAGTATGAGGGGGGGGTGGTGATGAGGAAAGGTGATGAGGATGGGGATGATTGGTGGAGAAGAATGGTGCTGAGGATGCGGAGGAGTGGTGGAGAGGAAAGGTGCTGAGGATGAGGAGGAGTGGTGGAGAGGAAAGGTGCTGAGGATGAGGAGGAGTGGTGGCGAGGAAAGGTGCTGAGGATGAGGAGTGGTGGCGAGGAAAGGTGCTGAGGATGGGGAGGAGTGGTGGAGAGGAAAGGTGCTGAGGATGAGGAGGAGTCGTGGCGAAGAAAGGTGCTGAGGATGAGGAGGAGTGGTGGCGAGGAAATGTGTTGTGAAGGTCTGGTGGCAAGGAAAGGTGCTGAGGATGAGGAGAACTGTTGGAGAGGAAAGGTGCTGAGGATGAGGAGGCGTGGTGGAGAGTAAAGTTGTTGAGGATGAGGAGTGGAGGAGAGGGAAGGTGCTGAGGATGAGGAGGAGTGGTGGAGAGGAAAGGTGCTGAGTATGAGGAGGAGTGGTGACGAGGAAAGGTGCTGAGGATGGGGAGGATTGGTGGAGAGGAAAGGTGCTGAGGATGGGGAGGAGTGGTGGAGAGGAAAGGTGCTGAGGATGAGGAGGAGTGGTGGAGAGGAAAGGTGCTGAGGATGAGGAGGAGTGGTGGAGAGGAAAGGTGCTGAGGATGAGGAGGAGTGGTGGCGAGGAAAGGTGCTGAGGATGAGTAATGGTGGCGAGGAAAGGTGCTGAGGATGGGGAAGAGTGGTGGAGAGGAAAGGTGCTGAGGATGAGGAGGAGTGGTGGAGAAGAAAGGTGCTGAGGAAGAGGAGCAGTGGTGGCGAGGAAAGGTGATGTGAAGGTCTGGTGGCAAGGAAAGGTGCTCAGGATGAGGAGAAGTGGTGGCGAGGAAAGGTGATGAGGAGGTGAGGTGGCAAGGAAAGGCACTGAGGATGAGGAGGAGTGGTGGCAAAGAAAGCTGCTGAGGAACAGGAGCAGTGGTAGCGAGGTAAGGTGCTGAGGATGAGGAGGAGTGGTGGAGAGGAAAGGTGCTGAGAATGAGGGTGCGTGGTGGAGAGTAAAGTTGATGAGGATGAGGAGTGGTGGAGAGGGAAGGTGCTGAGGATGAGGAGGAGTGGTGGAGAGGAAAGGTGCTGAGTATGAGGAGGAGTGGTGACGAGGAAAGGTGCTGAGGATGGGGAGGATTGGTGGAGTGGAAAGGTGCTGAGGATGGGGAGGAGTGGTGGAGAGAAAAGGTGCTGAGGATGAGGAGGAGTGGTGGAGAGGAAAGGTGCTGAGGATGAGGAGGAGTGGTGGAGAGGAAAGGTGCTGAGGATGAGGAGGAGTGGTGGGGAGAAAAGGTGCTGAGGATGAGGAGGAGTGGTGGAGAGGAAAGGTTCTGAAGATGAGGAGGAGTGGTGGCGAGGAAAAGGCGCTGAGGATGGGGAGAATTGGTCGAGAGGAAAGGTTCTGAGGATCAGGAGGAGTGGTGGAGAGGAAAGGTGTTGAGGATGAGGAGGAGTGGTGGAGAGGAAAGGTGCTGAGGATGAGGAGGAGTGGTGGAGAGGAAAGGTGCTGAGGATGAGGAGGAGTGGTGGAGAGGAAAGGTGCTGAGGATGAGGAGGAGTGGTGGAGAGAAAAGGTGCTGAGGATGAGGCAGAGTGGTGGAGAGGAAAGGTGCTGAGGATGAGGAGGAGTAATGGCGAAGAAAGGTGCTGAGGATGAGGAGGAGTGTTTGCGAGGAAAGGTAATGAGGAGGAGAGGTGGCAAGGAAAGGCACTGAGGATGAGGAGGAGTGGTGGCAAAGAAAGTTGCTGAGGAACAGGAGCAGTGGTAGCGAGGTAAGGTGCTGAGGATGAGGAGGAGTGGTGGAGAGGAAAGGTGCTGAGTATGAGGAGGAGTGGTGACGAGGAAAGGTGCTGAGGATGGGGAGGATTGGTGGAGAGGAAAGGTGCTGAGGATGGGGTGGAGTGGTGGAGAGAAAAGGTGCTGAGGATGAGGAGGAGTGGTGGAGCGGAAAGGTGCTGAGGATGAGGAGGAGTGGTGGAGAGGAAAGGTGCTGAGGATGAGGAGGAGTGGTGGAGAGAAAAGGTGCTGAGGATGAGGAGGAGTGGAGGAGAGGAAAGGTTCTGAAGATGAGGAGGAGTGGTGGCGAGGAAAAGGCGCTGAGGATGGGGAGAATTGGTCGAGAGGAAAGGTTCTGAGGATCAGGAGGAGTGGTGGAGAGGAAAGGTGTTGAGGATGAGGAGGAGTGGTGGAGAGGAAAGGTGCTGAGGATGAGGAGGAGTGGTGGAGAGGAAAGGTGCTGAGGATGAGGAGGAGTGGTGGAGAGGAAAGGTGCTGAGGATGAGGAGGAGTGGTGGAGAGAAAAGGTGCTGAGGATGAGGCAGAGTGGTAGAGAGGAAAGGTGCTGAGGATGAGGAGGAGTGGTGGCGAAGAAAGGTGCTGAGGATGAGGAGGAGTGGTGGCGAGGAAAGGTGATGAGGAGGAGAGGTGGCAAGGAAAGGCACTGAGGATGAGGAGGAGTGGTGGCAAAGAAAGTTGCTGAGGAACAGGAGCAGTGGTAGCGAGGTAAGGTGCTGAGGATGAGGAGGAGTGGTGGAGAGGAAAGGTGCTGAGAATGAGGAGGCGTGGTGGAGAGTAAAGTTGTTGAGGATGAGGAGTGGTGGAGAGGGAAGGTGCTGAGGATGAGGAGGAGTGGTGGAGAGGAAAGGTGCTGAGTATGAGGGGGGGGTGGTGATGAGGAAAGGTGATGAGGATGGGGATGATTGGTGGAGAAGAATGGTGCTGAGGATGCGGAGGAGTGGTGGAGAGGAAAGGTGCTGAGGATGAGGAGGAGTGGTGGAGAGGAAAGGTGCTGAGGATGAGGAGGAGTGGTGGCGAGGAAAGGTGCTGAGGATGAGGAGTGGTGGCGAGGAAAGGTGCTGAGGATGGGGAGGAGTGGTGGAGAGGAAAGGTGCTGAGGATGAGGAGGAGTCGTGGCGAAGAAAGGTGCTGAGGATGAGGAGGAGTGGTGGCGAGGAAATGTGTTGTGAAGGTCTGGTGGCAAGGAAAGGTGCTGAGGATGAGGAGAACTGTTGGAGAGGAAAGGTGCTGAGGATGAGGAGGCGTGGTGGAGAGTAAAGTTGTTGAGGATGAGGAGTGGAGGAGAGGGAAGGTGCTGAGGATGAGGAGGAGTGGTGGAGAGGAAAGGTGCTGAGTATGAGGAGGAGTGGTGACGAGGAAAGGTGCTGAGGATGGGGAGGATTGGTGGAGAGGAAAGGTGCTGAGGATGGGGAGGAGTGGTGGAGAGGAAAGGTGCTGAGGATGAGGAGGAGTGGTGGAGAGGAAAGGTGCTGAGGATGAGGAGGAGTGGTGGAGAGGAAAGGTGCTGAGGATGAGGAGGAGTGGTGGCGAGGAAAGGTGCTGAGGATGAGTAATGGTGGCGAGGAAAGGTGCTGAGGATGGGGAAGAGTGGTGGAGAGGAAAGGTGCTGAGGATGAGGAGGAGTGGTGGCGAGGAAAGGTGCTGTGGATGAGGAGTGGTGGAGAGGAAAGGTGCTGAGGATGGGGAGGAGTGGTGGAGAGAAAAGGTGCTGAGGATGAGGAGGAGTGGTGGTGAGGAAAGGTGCTGAGAATGAGGAGGCGTGGTGGAGAGTAAAGTTGTTGAGGATGAGGAGTGGAGGAGAGGGAAGGTGCTGAGGATGAGGAGGAGTGGTGGAGAGGAAAGGTGCTGAGTATGAGGAGGAGTGGTGACGAGGAAAGGTGCTAAGGATGGGGAGGATTGGTGGAGAGGAAAGGTGCTGAGGATGGGGAGGAGTGGAGGGAGGAAAGGTGCTGAGGATGAGGAGGAGTGGTGGAGAGGAAAGGTGCTGAGGATGAGGAGGAGTGGTGGCGAGGAAAGGTGCTGAGGATGAGTAATGGTGGCGAGGAAAGGTGCTGAGGATGGGGAGGAGGGGTGGAGAGGAAAGGTGCTGAGGATGGGGAGGAGTGGTGGAGAGGAAAGGTGCTGAGGATGAGGAGGAGTGGTGGCGAGGAAAGGTGCTGTGGATGAGGAGTGGTGGAGAGGAAAGGTGCTGAGGATGGGGAGGAGTGGTGGAGAGGAAAGGTGCTGAGGATGAGGAGGAGTGGTGGTGAGGAAAGGTGCTGTGGATGAGGAGTGGTGGAGAGGAAAGGTGCTAAGGATGAAGTGGACTGGTGGCGAGGAAAGGTGCTGAGGATGAGGAGTGGTGGCGAGTAAAGGTGCTGAGGATGAGGAGGAGTGGGGGAGAGGAAAGGTGCTGAGGATGGTGAGGAGTGGTGGAGAGGAAAGGTGCTGAGGATGAAGAGTAGTGGTGGAGAGGAAAGGTGCTGTGGATGAGGAGTGGTGGAGAGGAAAGGTGCTGAGGATGGGGAGTAGTGGTGGAGAGGAAAGGTGCTGAGGATGAGGAGGCGTGGTGGCGAGGAAAGGTGCTGTGGATGAGAAGTGGTAGAGAGAAAAGGTGCTAAGGATGAAGTGGACTGATGGCGAGGAAAGGTGCTGAGGATGAGGAGTGGTGGCGAGTAAAGGTGCTGAGGATGAGGAGGAGTGGGGGAGAGGAAAGGTGCTGAGGATGGGGAGGAGTGGTGGAGAGGAAAGGTGCTGAGGATGAAGAGGAGTAGTGGCGAGGAAAGGTGCTGTGGATGAGGAGTGGTGGAGAGGAAAGGTGCTAAGGAAGAAGTGGACTGGTGACGAGGAAAGGTGCTGAGGATGAGGAGTGGTGGCGAGTAAAGGTGCTGAGGATGAGGAGGAGTGTGGGAGAGGAAAGGTGCTGAGGATGGGGAGGAGTGGTGGAGAGGAAAGGTGCTGAGGATGAGGAGGAGTGGTGGCGAGGAAAGGTGCTGTGGATGAGGAGTGGAGAGGAAAGGTGCTAAGGATGAAGTGGACTGGTGGCGAGGAAAGGTGCTGAGGATGAGGAGTGGTGGCGAGTAAAGGTGCTGAGGTTGAGGATGAGTGGTGGAGAGGAAAGGTGCTGAGGATGAGGGGGAGTGGTGGCGAGGAAAAGGCAATGAGGATGGGGATAAGTGGTCGAGAGGAAAGGTGCTGAGGATGAGGTATAGTGGTGGAGAGGAAAGGTGCTGAGGATGGGGAGGAGTGGTGGAGAGGAAAGGTGCTGAGGATGAGGAGGAGTGGTGGCGAGGAAAGGTGCTGAGGATGAGGAGGAGTGGTGGTGAGGAAAGGTGCTGAGGATGAAGAGGAGTGGTGGAGAATTAAGGTGCTGAGGATGTGAAGGAGTGGTGGTGAGGAATGGTGCTGAGGATGAGGAGGAGTGGTGGCGAGGAAAAGGCGCTGAAGTTAAGGAGGCTTGGTGGAGAGCAAAGGTGCTGAGGATGAGGAGGACTGGTGGAGAGAAAAGGTGCTGAGGATGAGGCAGTGTGGTTAAGAGGAAAGGTGCTGAGGATGAGGAGATGTGGTGGAGAGGAAAGGTTCTGAGGATGAGGAGAATTGGTGGAGAGGATAGGTGCTGAGGGGGAGGAGGAGTGGTGGCGAGGAAAGGTGCTGAGGAACAGGAGCAGTGGTAGCGAGGTAAGGTGCTGAGTATGAGGAGGAATGGTGGAGAGGAAAGGTACTGAGGATGAGGAGGCATGGTGGAGAGCAAAGGTGCTGAGGATGAGGAGGAGTGGTGGAGAGAAAAGGTGCTGAGGATGAGGCAGCGTGGTGGAGAGGAAAGGTGCTGAAGAACAGGAGCAGTGGTAGCGAGGTAAGGTGCTGAGTATGAGGAGGAGTGGTGGAGAGGAAAGGTACTGAGGATGAGGAGGCATGGTGGAGAGCAAAGGTGCTGAGGATGAGGCAGAGTGGTGGAGAGGAAAGGTGCTGAGGATGAGGCAGAGTGGTGGAGAGGAAAGGTGCTGAGGATGAGGAGGAGTAGTGGAGAGGAAAGGTGCTGAGGATGAGGAGAAGTGGTGGCGAGGAAAGGTGATGAGGAGAGGTGGCAAGGAAAGGCACTGAGGATGAGGAGGAGTGGTGGCAAAGAAAGTTGCTGAGGAACAGGAGCAGTGGTAGCGAGGTAAAGTGCTGAGGATGAGGAGGAGTGGTGGAGAGGAAAGGTGCTGAGAATGAGGAGGTGTGGTGGAGAGTAAAGTTGTTGAGGATGAGGAGTGGTGGAGAGGGAAGGTGCTGAGGATGAGGAGGAGTGGTGGAGAGGAAAGGTGCTAAGTATGAGGAGGAGTGGTGACGAGGAAAGGTGCTGAGGATGGGGAGGATTGGTGGAGAGGAAAGGTGCTGAGGATGGGGAGGAGTGGTGGAGAGAAAAGGTGCTGAGGATGAGGAGGAGTGGTGGAGAGGAAAGGTGCTGAGGATGAGGAGGAGTGGTGGCGAGGAAAGGTGCTGAGGATGAGGAGGAGTGGTGGAGAGGAAAGGTGCTGAAGATGAGGAGGAGTGGTGGCGAGGAAAAGGCGATGAGGATGGGGATAAGTGGTGGAGAGGAAAGGTGCTGAGGATGAGGAGTGGTGGAGAGGAAAGGTGCTGAGGATGAGGAGGAGTGGTGGAGAGGAAAGGTTCTGAGGATGAGGAGGAGTGGTGGCGAGGAAAAGTCGCTGAGGATGAGGAGGAGTGGTGGAGAGGAAAGGTGCTGAGGATGAGGAGGAGTGGTGGAGAGAAAAGGTGCTGAGGATGAGGCAGAGTGGTGGAGAGGAAAGGTGCTGAGGATGAGGAGGAGTGGTGGTGAGGATGAAGAGGAGTGGTGGAGAGGAAAGGTGCTGAGGATGTGAAGGAGTGGTGGTGAGGAAAGGTGCTGAGGATGAGGAGGAGTGGTGGCGAGGAAAAGGCGCTGAAGTTAAGGAGGCTTGGTGGAGAGCAAAGGTGCTGAGGAAGAGGAGGACTGGTGGAGAGAAAAGGTGCTGAGGATGAGGCAGAGTGGTTAAGAGGAAAGGTGCTGAGGATGAGGTGGAGTGGTGGAGAGGAAAGGTGCTGAGGATGAGATGGAGAGGAAAGGTTCTGAGGTTGTGGAGATGTGGTGGAGAGGAAAGGTTCTGAGGATGAGGAGAATTGGTGGAGAGGATAGGTGCTGAGGGTGAGGAGGAGTGGTGGCGAGGAAAGGTGCTGAGGAACAGGAGCAGTGGTAGCGAGGTAAGGTGCTGAGGATGAGGTATAGTGGTGGAGAGGAAAGGTTCTTAGGATGGGGAGGAGTGGTGGAGAGGAAAGTTGCTGAGAATGAGGAGGAGTGGTGGCGAGGAAAGGTGCTGAGGATGAGGAGGAGTGGTGGCGAGGAAAGGTGCTGAGGATGAGGAGGAGTGGTGGCGAGGAAAGGTGCTGAGGATGAGGAGGAGTGGTGGCGAGGAAAGGTGCTGAGGATGAAGAGGAGTGGTGGAGAGGAAAGGTACTGAGGATGAGGAGGCATGGTGGAGAGCAAAGGTGCTGAGGATGAGGAGGAGTGGTGGAGAGAAAAGGTGCTGAGGATGAGGCAGAGTGGTGGAGAGGAAAGGTGCTGAGGATGAGGAGGAGTGGTGGAGAGGAAAGGTGCTGAGGATGGGGAGGAGTGGTGGAGAGGAAAGGTGCTGAGGATAAGGAGGAGTGGTGGAGAAGAAAGGTGCTGAGGATGAGGAGGAGTGGTGGCGAGGAAAGGTGATGTGAAGGTCTGGTGGCAAGGAAAGGTGCTGAGGATGAGGAGAAGTGGTGGCGAGGAAAGGTGATGAGGAGGAGAGGTGGCAAGGAAAGGCACTGAGGATGAGGAGGAGTGGTGGAGAGGAAAGGTGCTGAGAATGAGGAGGCGTGGTGGAGAGTAAAGTTGTTGAGGATGAGGAGTGGTGAAGAGGGAAGGTGCTGAGGATGAGGAGGAGTGGTGGAGAGGAAAGGTGCTGAGTATGAGGAGGAGTGGTGACGAGGAAAGGTGCTGAGGATGGGGAGGATTGGTGGAGAGGAAAGGTGCTGAGGATGGGGAGGAGTGGTGGAGAGAAAAGGTGCTGAGGATGAGGAGGAGTGGTGGAGAGGAAAGGTGCTGAGGATGAGGAGGAGTGGTGGCGAGGAAAGGTGCTGAGGATGAGGAGGAGTGGTGGAGAGGAAAGGTGCTGAAGATGCGGAGGAGTGGTGGCGAGGAAAAGGCGATGAGGATGGGGATAAGTGGTCGAGAGGAAAGGTGCTGAGGATGAGGAGGAGTGGTGGGGAGGAAAGGTGCTGAGGATGAGGAGGAGTGGTGGAGAGAAAAGGTGCTGAGGATGAGGAGGAGTGGTGGAGAGGAAAGGTTCTGAAGATGAGGAGGAGTGGTGGCGAGGAAAAGGCGCTGAGGATGGGGAGAATTGGTCGAGAGGAAAGGTTCTGAGGATCAGGAGGAGTGGTGGAGAGGAAAGGTGTTGAGGATGAGGAGGAGTGGTGGAGAGGAAAGGTGCTGAGGATGAGGAGGAGTGGTGGAGAGGAAAGGTGCTGAGGAGGAGGAGGAGTGGTGGAGAGGAAAGGTGCTGAGGATGAGGAGGAGTGGTGGAGAGAAAAGGTGCTGAGGATGAGGCAGAGTGGTGGAGAGGAAAGGTGCTGAGGATGAGGAGGAGTGGTGGCGAAGAAAGGTGCTGAGGATGAGGAGGAGTGGTGGCGAGGAAAGGTGATGAGGAGGAGAGGTGGCAAGGAAAGGCACTGAGGATGAGGAGGAGTGGTGGCAAAGAAAGTTGCTGAGGAACAGGAGCAGTGGTAGCGAGGTAAGGTGCTGAGGATGAGGAGGAGTGGTGGAGAGGAAAGGTGCTGAGAATGAGGAGGCGTGGTGGAGAGGGAAGGTGCTGAGGATGAGGAGGAGTGGTGGAGAGGAAAGGTGCTGAGTATGAGGAGGAGTGGTGACGAGGAAAGGTGCTGAGGATGGGGAGGATTGGTGGAGAGGAAAGGTGCTGAGGATGGGGAGGAGTGGTGGAGAGGAAAGGTGCTGAGGATGAGGAGGAGTGGTGGAGAGGAAAGGTGCTGAGGATGAGGAGGAGTGGTGGCGAGGAAAGGTGCTGAGGATGAGGAGTGGTGGCGAGGAAAGGTGCTGAGGATGAGGAGGAGTGGTGGAGAGGAAAGGTGCTGAGGATGGGGAGGAGTGGTGGAGAGGAATGGTGCTGAGGATGAGGAGGAGTGGTGGCGAGGAAAGGTGCTGTGGATGAGTGGTGGAGAGGAAAGGTGCTGAGGATGGGGAGGAGTGGTTAAGAGGAAGGGTGCGGAGGATGGGGAGGAGTGGTGGAGAGGAAAGGTGCTGAGGATGAGGAGGAGTGGTGGCGAGGAAAGGTGCTGTGGTTGAGGAGTGGTGGAGAGGAAAGGTGCTAAGGATGAAGTGGACTGGTGGCGAGGAAAGGTGCTTATGATGAGGAGTGGTGGTGAAGAAAGGTGCTGAGGATGAGGAGGAGTGGTGGAGAGGAAAGGTGCTGAGGATGAGGAGGAGTGGTGGCGAGGAAAAGGCGATGACGATGAGGAGGAGTGGTGGCGAGGAAAGGTGCTGTGGATGAGGAGTGGAGAGGAAAGGTGCTAAGGATGAAGTGGACTGGTGGCGAGGAAAGGTGCTGAGGATGAGGAGTGGTGGCGAGTAAAGGTGCTGAGGTTGAGGATGAGTGGTGGAGAGGAAAGGTGCTGAGGATGAGGGGGAGTGGTGGCGAGGAAAAGGCAATGAGGATGGGGATAAGTGGTCGAGAGGAAAGGTGCTGAGGATGAGGTATAGTGGTGGAGAGGAAAGGTGCTGAGGATGGGGAGGAGTGGTGGAGAGGAAAGGTGCTGAGGATGAGGAGGAGTGGTGGCGAGGAAAGGTGCTGAGGATGAGGAGGAGTGGTGGTGAGGAAAGGTGCTGAGGATGAAGAGGAGTGGTGGAGAATTAAGGTGCTGAGGATGTGAAGGAGTGGTGGTGAGGAATGGTGCTGAGGATGAGGAGGAGTGGTGGCGAGGAAAAGGCGCTGAAGTTAAGGAGGCTTGGTGGAGAGCAAAGGTGCTGAGGATGAGGAGGACTGGTGGAGAGAAAAGGTGCTGAGGATGAGGCAGTGTGGTTAAGAGGAAAGGTGCTGAGGATGAGGAGATGTGGTGGAGAGGAAAGGTTCTGAGGATGAGGAGAATTGGTGGAGAGGATAGGTGCTGAGGGGGAGGAGGAGTGGTGGCGAGGAAAGGTGCTGAGGAACAGGAGCAGTGGTAGCGAGGTAAGGTGCTGAGTATGAGGAGGAATGGTGGAGAGGAAAGGTACTGAGGATGAGGAGGCATGGTGGAGAGCAAAGGTGCTGAGGATGAGGAGGAGTGGTGGAGAGAAAAGGTGCTGAGGATGAGGCAGAGTGGTGGAGAGGAAAGGTGCTGAAGAACAGGAGCAGTGGTAGCGAGGTAAGGTGCTGAGTATGAGGAGGAGTGGTGGAGAGGAAAGGTACTGAGGATGAGGAGGCATGGTGGAGAGCAAAGGTGCTGAGGATGAGGCAGAGTGGTGGAGAGGAAAGGTGCTGAGGATGAGGCAGAGTGGTGGAGAGGAAAGGTGCTGAGGATGAGGAGGAGTAGTGGAGAGGAAAGGTGCTGAGGATGAGGAGAAGTGGTGGCGAGGAAAGGTGATGAGGAGAGGTGGCAAGGAAAGGCACTGAGGATGAGGAGGAGTGGTGGCAAAGAAAGTTGCTGAGGAACAGGAGCAGTGGTAGCGAGGTAAAGTGCTGAGGATGAGGAGGAGTGGTGGAGAGGAAAGGTGCTGAGAATGAGGAGGTGTGGTGGAGAGTAAAGTTGTTGAGGATGAGGAGTGGTGGAGAGGGAAGGTGCTGAGGATGAGGAGGAGTGGTGGAGAGGAAAGGTGCTAAGTATGAGGAGGAGTGGTGACGAGGAAAGGTGCTGAGGATGGGGAGGATTGGTGGAGAGGAAAGGTGCTGAGGATGGGGAGGAGTGGTGGAGAGAAAAGGTGCTGAGGATGAGGAGGAGTGGTGGAGAGGAAAGGTGCTGAGGATGAGGAGGAGTGGTGGCGAGGAAAGGTGCTGAGGATGAGGAGGAGTGGTGGAGAGGAAAGGTGCTGAAGATGAGGAGGAGTGGTGGCGAGGAAAAGGCGATGAGGATGGGGATAAGTGGTGGAGAGGAAAGGTGCTGAGGATGAGGAGGAGTGGTGGAGAGGAAAGGTGCTGAGGATGAGGAGGAGTGGTGGAGAGGAAAGGTTCTGAGGATGAGGAGGAGTGGTGGCGAGGAAAAGTCGCTGAGGATGAGGAGGAGTGGTGGAGAGGAAAGGTGCTGAGGATGAGGAGGAGTGGTGGAGAGAAAAGGTGCTGAGGATGAGGCAGAGTGGTGGAGAGGAAAGGTGCTGAGGATGAGGAGGAGTGGTGGTGAGGATGAAGAGGAGTGGTGGAGAGGAAAGGTGCTGAGGATGTGAAGGAGTGGTGGTGAGGAAAGGTGCTGAGGATGAGGAGGAGTGGTGGCGAGGAAAAGGCGCTGAAGTTAAGGAGGCTTGGTGGAGAGCAAAGGTGCTGAGGAAGAGGAGGACTGGTGGAGAGAAAAGGTGCTGAGGATGAGGCAGAGTGGTTAAGAGGAAAGGTGCTGAGGATGAGGTGGAGTGGTGGAGAGGAAAGGTGCTGAGGATGAGATGGAGAGGAAAGGTTCTGAGGTTGTGGAGATGTGGTGGAGAGGAAAGGTTCTGAGGATGAGGAGAATTGGTGGAGAGGATAGGTGCTGAGGGTGAGGAGGAGTGGTGGCGAGGAAAGGTGCTGAGGAACAGGAGCAGTGGTAGCGAGGTAAGGTGCTGAGGATGAGGTATAGTGGTGGAGAGGAAAGGTTCTTAGGATGGGGAGGAGTGGTGGAGAGGAAAGTTGCTGAGAATGAGGAGGAGTGGTGGCGAGGAAAGGTGCTGAGGATGAGGAGGAGTGGTGGCGAGGAAAGGTGCTGAGGATGAGGAGGAGTGGTGGCGAGGAAAGGTGCTGAGGATGAGGAGGAGTGGTGGCGAGGAAAGGTGCTGAGGATGAAGAGGAGTGGTGGAGAGGAAAGGTACTGAGGATGAGGAGGCATGGTGGAGAGCAAAGGTGCTGAGGATGAGGAGGAGTGGTGGAGAGAAAAGGTGCTGAGGATGAGGCAGAGTGGTGGAGAGGAAAGGTGCTGAGGATGAGGAGGAGTGGTGGAGAGGAAAGGTGCTGAGGATGGGGAGGAGTGGTGGAGAGGAAAGGTGCTGAGGATAAGGAGGAGTGGTGGAGAAGAAAGGTGCTGAGGATGAGGAGGAGTGGTGGCGAGGAAAGGTGATGTGAAGGTCTGGTGGCAAGGAAAGGTGCTGAGGATGAGGAGAAGTGGTGGCGAGGAAAGGTGATGAGGAGGAGAGGTGGCAAGGAAAGGCACTGAGGATGAGGAGGAGTGGTGGAGAGGAAAGGTGCTGAGAATGAGGAGGCGTGGTGGAGAGTAAAGTTGTTGAGGATGAGGAGTGGTGAAGAGGGAAGGTGCTGAGGATGAGGAGGAGTGGTGGAGAGGAAAGGTGCTGAGTATGAGGAGGAGTGGTGACGAGGAAAGGTGCTGAGGATGGGGAGGATTGGTGGAGAGGAAAGGTGCTGAGGATGGGGAGGAGTGGTGGAGAGAAAAGGTGCTGAGGATGAGGAGGAGTGGTGGAGAGGAAAGGTGCTGAGGATGAGGAGGAGTGGTGGCGAGGAAAGGTGCTGAGGATGAGGAGGAGTGGTGGAGAGGAAAGGTGCTGAAGATGCGGAGGAGTGGTGGCGAGGAAAAGGCGATGAGGATGGGGATAAGTGGTCGAGAGGAAAGGTGCTGAGGATGAGGAGGAGTGGTGGGGAGGAAAGGTGCTGAGGATGAGGAGGAGTGGTGGAGAGAAAAGGTGCTGAGGATGAGGAGGAGTGGTGGAGAGGAAAGGTTCTGAAGATGAGGAGGAGTGGTGGCGAGGAAAAGGCGCTGAGGATGGGGAGAATTGGTCGAGAGGAAAGGTTCTGAGGATCAGGAGGAGTGGTGGAGAGGAAAGGTGTTGAGGATGAGGAGGAGTGGTGGAGAGGAAAGGTGCTGAGGATGAGGAGGAGTGGTGGAGAGGAAAGGTGCTGAGGAGGAGGAGGAGTGGTGGAGAGGAAAGGTGCTGAGGATGAGGAGGAGTGGTGGAGAGAAAAGGTGCTGAGGATGAGGCAGAGTGGTGGAGAGGAAAGGTGCTGAGGATGAGGAGGAGTGGTGGCGAAGAAAGGTGCTGAGGATGAGGAGGAGTGGTGGCGAGGAAAGGTGATGAGGAGGAGAGGTGGCAAGGAAAGGCACTGAGGATGAGGAGGAGTGGTGGCAAAGAAAGTTGCTGAGGAACAGGAGCAGTGGTAGCGAGGTAAGGTGCTGAGGATGAGGAGGAGTGGTGGAGAGGAAAGGTGCTGAGAATGAGGAGGCGTGGTGGAGAGGGAAGGTGCTGAGGATGAGGAGGAGTGGTGGAGAGGAAAGGTGCTGAGTATGAGGAGGAGTGGTGACGAGGAAAGGTGCTGAGGATGGGGAGGATTGGTGGAGAGGAAAGGTGCTGAGGATGGGGAGGAGTGGTGGAGAGGAAAGGTGCTGAGGATGAGGAGGAGTGGTGGAGAGGAAAGGTGCTGAGGATGAGGAGGAGTGGTGGCGAGGAAAGGTGCTGAGGATGAGGAGTGGTGGCGAGGAAAGGTGCTGAGGATGAGGAGGAGTGGTGGAGAGGAAAGGTGCTGAGGATGGGGAGGAGTGGTGGAGAGGAATGGTGCTGAGGATGAGGAGGAGTGGTGGCGAGGAAAGGTGCTGTGGATGAGTGGTGGAGAGGAAAGGTGCTGAGGATGGGGAGGAGTGGTTAAGAGGAAGGGTGCGGAGGATGGGGAGGAGTGGTGGAGAGGAAAGGTGCTGAGGATGAGGAGGAGTGGTGGCGAGGAAAGGTGCTGTGGTTGAGGAGTGGTGGAGAGGAAAGGTGCTAAGGATGAAGTGGACTGGTGGCGAGGAAAGGTGCTTATGATGAGGAGTGGTGGTGAGGAAAGGTGCTGAGGATGAGGAGGAGTGGTGGAGAGGAAAGGTGCTGAGGATGAGGAGGAGTGGTGGCGAGGAAAAGGCGATGAGGATGGGGATAAGTGGTCGAGAGGAGAGTGCTGAGGATGAGGAGGAGTGGTGGAGAGGAAAGGTGCTAAGGATGAGGAGGAGTGGTGGTGAGGAAAGGTTCTGAGGATGAGGAGGAGTGGTGGCGAGGAAAAGGCGCTGAGGATGGGGAGAATTGGTTGAGAGGAAAGGTGCTGAGGATGAGGAGGAGTGGTGGAGAGGATGAGGAGGAGTGGTGGAGAGGAAAGGTGCTGAGGATGAAGAGGAGTGGTGGAGAGAAAAGGTGCTGAGGATGAGGAGGAGTGGTGGAGAGGAAAGGTGCTGAGGATGAGGGGTAGTGGAGGGGAGTAGGTCTGGAGCTACTCTGAAACTGCACATTTTTTTTTTTGTAGCCGCTCTGTGATCCTTTCGTTCGCACTTCTGCTAAGATACTCTCCCAGAGGGCGGCGGCTTAGCGTTTGTACGGCTGCTAAAAACTCCCATGGTGCCTTACAGCCGTATACACGTTTCTGCAGGAATACAAGAGCCTCATTTGCATGAACCCACCCTTACCCGAATTTTCATGAACCCACCCTTAGCTGCATTTGCATGAACCCACCCTTAGCCGCATTTGCATGAACCCACCCTTAGACGCGTTTGCATGAACCCACCCTTAGCGACATTTGCATTAACCCACCCTTAGCCACATTTGCATGAACCCACCCTTACTGCATGAACTCACCCTTACCCGCATTTGCATGAACCCACCCTTACCTCTGTTTACATGAACACACACCTACTGTGCTCACCCTGTATTTACACGCTTTTCCTCTCCACTGTTCCATCTTTTCAGTTATAAGGAGGTATAAATGTGGGATACACACAAGTCTACATTGTCCTACCTTCCGCCTTCTTGTAAATTGAAATCGGCACCACTGCACTTGGGGGCGTGGCCTCATGACTGGGGGTGTGGCTTTGTGGGAAATGCTGTGCCCGTGAGCCACACCTTCTGTTTTTGTCACTGTGGGAGCTGCTGGCACCGTCCCCAGTCCCTCTCTCCACAGAGTAGACACCACGCACATGCGCATGGAATTTATTCACCAGAGGCGTAACTAGGGTTATTGGAGCCCAGGGCAAAATTTAGAATGCCCCCCCCCCCCCCCTCCAAAAAAAAAAAGAAATCAAAAGCCTTACAAAGAAATTGTGTGCGCATGCTGGAAAAAAATGGGCATGGTCACATAACAGAAGGGGCGTGGCAACATGATTTTCTTTTCAATTCAACATGCAGCTTACCTGTATGATGGTTTCTCACAATATGGAACCTCTGATGAACACTATTCATGTACAGATGTTTCCACATTTATCTTGACGGTTAATAGGATTAACTGTGACTGGCCAGTCAGACTTAATCCTCTGCTGTAATGACTTAATCCCCTGCTGCATTGTTCTCTGTATTGTATCAGTGGCAAACGCATGATTTTCGGGGGGGGGGGGGGGGGGGGGGTTTCCATATGTATGTATGAGTGTGTGTATATATATATTATATATATATATATATATTGTCAAAGTCGAAAAATATCTTGATTCACATGCCTTGTACTAACCCCATGCACATGCCTGCTGTACGTGCACCAAGTCTGCGGTGCGTGCTCATATCCGCAAATTGCGTAAGATCGCGCCGGCGATCACGCGCGTGGTATGCGCATTTACGGTAGAGTTTGTGAGCATGTAGCGGGCGACTCGATCGCAACATATTTAACCCATATAGTGTGTTTTATAGTTAATATTCCCCTAGACATCGTCAGCAAGTATGTTACGTTTAAACGGTTCTTGGACAGAGAGATTCCTCTTTACATGCTAGGAAGGCTCAGATAAAGGTTGAAAGGTGGTGTTTAGTATCCAGCTGTAGGGTATTTTAAGAGTAATATTCCTATGATAGTTAGGAAAGATTCACATATTTCTGCGTATAGTTATGCGCAGAAGTAGAAAATAGATATAAAATTGCATTTAAAATATATTACAAATGGGCAGATGATCAGAATGGAATTCACACATGAATTTCCCACAGTTGAGATACAATGGCCTTATTTACACTAAGCTTTGAGATTCTATGAAGAGGGCTTACACCTTTGTTTATGAATAGGGCCAGGTTTCTCTCCAGAATAATAAGTGCTCAGTTGTCATTGTCTCAACTAAAGGAGGGGACAGTGGGGTAAACAAAGCCCAGAGCCAGTTTGTTTGGAAGATCCGAAACAATAGCTACCCACAACATTCCAGACAGACAGGAATTTGGAATACTAACAAGTCCTAGTCATCACCCACTTCTTGAACTAACCAATGGCCCCTGGTGCAGGACATGTCCCACCCCCTAACCAATGGAAAAAGAGCACACAGTGTCTATTGTAGTATGTCTTGAGCTAGTGAATAAATATAGCTTGCAACAGGCATTGACACACAAGACTCTGAAGGCTTTCTCCTTGATAGCTGAGGACTGAATTCAGGTTGCGCCGGCGAAACTTTCTCATGTATGTATATTTCTCAGTAGCCATTTTGTTATTCTTTGTGTATGCCATTCATTCTCACTCTGTGTGCTTTGCTAATGTTTATATCTTATTTCTTGTTATTATGTTTAGATATTAATGTTAGGTCTGTAGTGTATAAGCTGTAATTGTTTTCCCCTTTTTCATACTAAAAGTATCTTCTATGAAGGTGTTGGAACCTTACCAGGTCATGTGTATTTCATCATTTACTACTAAGGGTTTCTGAGCGTCTCAATCGCTCATATTGCATACGCATTATTAAGGTTTTCCAGCGTCACATCGCTGCAGTGCTTTATGAGTAAGGTTTAGAGTTTAAGCATATCATCTCTGTGTTTAACATAACAAGGTCTAAAAGGTTATGAACTGTGTGTGCGCCTGCTGTGTGTATTCCATACGCCCAGCGCAGCGTGTGTACGTTACGTGCGTACCACGTGCAAAGTCTTTATATGCAAATAGCGTACAAAGTGCGTAGCACGTGCACGTGGTTTAGCGGCCATAACGGCTTCATGGTGTTAATACATAGCTTATGTTCAAAGGTAAATATTTGACTTTATCAATTGGGGGACTCATCCGGGCCTCCTCATATCCGCAGCCAAGCGGAACCGGGTAGACTTTATCCGTCAGCAAAGGGCGGGAAAGTAGTATCCCCTGTTATCCGTTTGGTGGTTGGGGATACGGTAGTGCTGATCGGATAAGCGTCTCCTCTGCTTGGTTTGTAGGGCTGCTGGTGGGATCCAGAACCGAAAGGTAAGAACGTTAAGCTATTGTCTTTTAAATCTGTTTAATTTCTGTTTGGTGCCAACTGCGCACGCAAAACACGCAACACACGCACACACCTGTACTCTGCAAATCTGATCATATTGTTACAAAACAAGGTTCAAATGAGTCATATTGTGTTTTATTCAGATTGGATTGCTTATCTGTTTAAGTAGGTTTAAAAGTATATTTAAAAGTTGCTGCAAAAGCCTGATATAGTGTTGTTGTTGTTGTTGTTGTTGTTTTTAACTTAGGCCTAAAATAACTTCAGGGGCTTGCATGGTGATTTTTTTGTGACAAAGGAAGCCGCATGGTCTGTCCTCCATTTTGTGTAACCTTCATGGATGTGGAAGGGGGAGGAGCAGCGGCCATTTTGGGAAGGTCCAAAAAAATGTTTTTCTAAAATAGCTGATTTTCAGTCTACTCAGGAATAATAAGCCGGCCATGGTCAAAAAGAAATCACCATTTGAGTTACCAATGCATTTATTTAACCAATGTCATAATCAATTACAAATAGTTTCAGATGGGGCTTAATGAAAGATAATAGTAAAATGAATATTTAATTTAGGAATGACACACACAGATAAAAAAAAAGTTTTGTTTTGTTTTTTGTTTTTTTCTCTCTCCTTACCTCTGTGATTCAGGTAAACTCTGTTTGTTGTAGGATAGCAATTGAAATGCAAATTAACCTGTATGGCTGCTTTTTTTCCTGGCAGTGAAAAAATCACCTTCACAGACAGTCAAAAGCACAGCATTCATATGCAAATTAGAAACACTTAATGGGTACATAGAGATAATATTATAATTATGTGTGTGTTTATATCAATGTATGTTCTACAAGATAGCTACCCAATATGAATCATACTATTGGAAGCATTGATTACTAGATTAATTTAGAATTGTATCTGTGTATTTTCGCATAGCTACTCTCTTGTTGCCATTAGAATTGATTGCTAGACACGTGCTGAGGAAATTTGGTGCTATTTAGTTGATATTATAAAGTAATACTTAAGGGAGTAATTGTAAAAACACGCATGCAGCACAGAAGATACTGTGTGGTGTTCGGTAAGCGATTATAGTTGAACATCGTTTACATTTATAGAAGCGTGTTATTTGTGTTATTGTGAGCGTATCTGGCCTTTTGTATACGTGTCTCGGGCAACGTGCGAGATTACATACGCAAACGCAAAGGCCTACACATGTGGCGTATAATACGCAGCGTGCGTACGGATACGCCCACTAAATTCAAATCACATGATAGCATTGTTTTAGTGTGGGCGGTATAGTAGCCACGTGATAATAGCACAAGTTTGTTCAGTTTCCAAAAAGTTTAGTTTAAAAAGAACCTTTTTCTATTGCAAAACTCGATGATTGAACTGTTTGCCTGAATGAAAGTAATTTCTGTACAGAAAAATCAGTGTGCATATGAGTGAACAGGAGTGAGTGTGCAAATAAAGGTATTCTTTTTTGTGAACCCAGAAATCGAGATACCTTCGGAGACCACACCAGGTGAGTGGAGACTTGGTGGCGTGGGATTGGCTTGCTCACGTTAACATTGTATAAGGTAAAGGAGCAATTAGTATCAGCAGACAAGAGGACTGCGAAGTCAGAAAACGGCAAACTCTCGCAACGCTCTGAAAACCGTGACCAAAAAGAAAGGTCAGAGGTAGAAAGCGCAGCCCCGGGGGTTGGCGTAGTACCCATATAGGCCCGTTAGTATAATGCTCCAGCTGAAGGTTTCGCAGCCTGAACAACCGATTTCATTGGTCGTTCAGCGGATAAGTAATAGTTACTTATATGCAGTGCGACTGTACCGCATGTAATTGTGTGCATTAGTTAGTTGCCTTGATACCCATTACGCAATTTGCGTACGCTTTGCGGGATCAAAAACCCTATTTGTACACTTTAACGTGATTTGTGTAGGTTTTAGTTATTTTAAGTGAGTTTCGCTGTTCACTCAGGAAATCTCCAACAACTGATATTTACTGGGAGGGGTAGCATACTCCCACACGCTCTCAGTAAATAGAGGTTCCAAAAAGATCCCGAGATTGGGTACGACCAGTGGTGGGCACACTGCTGGAATTCGTATCAGCCAATAGGGGCGAGAGTGGGTGAAGGCACTCGTTGGACTTTCACCGTCGCCTTACCTCTGGGAACTTGTATTTTTGTAAGGGTTCGCTGAGAAAGCAATACCTGCAAATAATGGGGACCAGTTGCTCAAGTAAGGGACTATCAACAAGGGTTCACGTTGGTATTGGTTGGCCCAAAGGGACAGCACGGTATATAATGTGTGAGAAATATGGATCACACACACAGGTCTTATGCAAAGAATGGGAACGAATGACTGAGGATGATGGTGAACAGTACCCCAGGGTCGGCAGTTTGAATCCTGAGGTATTGCAAAATCTAAGAAAAAGGATATGTCTAATAAAATCTGCAAAACAGAGGATTAGGCATTATGATTGTTTACAGTTATGGCAACAGGAAGGTGAGATACAAAGGGAATTAGCTGGCACAGCTGATTCCCACCTTAGCAGGAAACACATGGCAACTTGAGAAACAATGGCTACAGAGAATGGCATACTGGGATATGATGATGATAATAATGCACTTAGTAACTGTATTAATAATGATAGTAGTAAATGTAATAATGATAGAAGGAAAACTGATAAATGTACAAATTCTAACCCATGCAGGTTGCACCCCATGTTAAACTTCCCTCAGGATTACAAGCAAGAAACTGAGCCCAGCATGATGTCGGCACCTTTTCCAGCAGCCATCATACGAGACACCCAGGTGGGCACGGCCCAATCGGTAAAGACAGTAGTAAAGCCCCCTAATGGAGGGTCAGGTGAGGTCGTGTCCACAGGTAAGTACGGCATTGTATATTATGCACAGACAATTGCACCTCACATTGTAGAGTCAACACAAGATGATGTAGTTGAACTTAATTCTGTCAGGGTGATTGCAGTCCCAAATGGACAGACTGACACTCTGGGAGTCACTCACGTCAGGGGCATTGCCCCTGGTCCCAGACAGAATTAAGGACAATTATGTCTGAATTTCCTGATCCCAGGAAAGATCTAGCCGCATGCCAAAGGTTCATTAAAAAATTAGGTAACTCCGCATAACCCAATAACAAACATTGGCGGACATTGCTGAGGGTATGTCTACCCTCCAATATTGACCCTGCGAAATTTATTACTGATTGTAAATTAGACGCAGACGTACCTCTCACTGAGGAATACACTCAGGAGAATGTACGACAAATCAATCTGCAATTAGGAGTATATTTCCCAACTGTTGTCAAGTGGAACAAAATTTTCTCCATTAGCCAAAAAGAAGGTGAAATGGCAGCGGAATATTTCCATCGAGCACTGCAGGAAATATCTAGATACACTGGGATCACGGACATTGAGGATAATGTACATTATAGGGAGGTAGCTGTGTCCGTATTAATGGATGGCTTAAAAGACACACTAAGAATCAGGGTACAAACCTCTCTACCTAACTGGAGAGGTATCTCGGTGGCTGCATTAAGAGAGTCCGCTATCGAGCATGACCGTAATATCCAAAGAACAAGGGAAGCACGGGGAGAGCGGTTGATGGTGATGAACATCCAAGCACTAGAAGAGGCATCAAATCGACCAAAACCCCAGGCCACTGGCACATGGAGGAAGCCAAGGGTTTGTTATCTTTGTAAAAGGGAAGGGCATTATGCCAGCAACTGTAACAGCACACATAAAGTCAGACCTCCTAGACAAGAACACAAGCAAAGTTATGACACACGTAATTGTAATCAGGGATCATATAGGAAGAATTTTGGGAAGCACCTGTAATTTGCAGCCAGTGAAGTTGATCATTAGCCTTGATAGTAAGCCTGAGGTTACAGTCAATGTAATTGGGAGGTCAATTCCTTGTAGACACAGGGACGGCCGGGTAAACTTTGTAATTTATCTTTAAATGTTTCCTTCTCATCGCTAACGTTCACCAGCAGAACACAAACGTCACATGACTACTTGGTCTTTTCAGAGGTCTACCCAACCCCAGTATATCTTACCAGCATCGTTGTGTTTGGCCAGGCACAAAGGGTGGAGAGTGGAAATACTGGTGGGGGAGAAAGTGCAGAGATACCTATGGACATGTTGGTGTAAAAAGCCTAATGGTGAACGGAAATCCGACAATGTTTTTTTTTCCTAATTGTTCTCTCTCTTTTTGTTCTTTCATGTTTTACGGATGGTATGTCACACAAAAGTTAGATAAATGGTAATGCAAGATTTATGCTCCTTACAGAAAGATCACTGATTTGGAAAGAATATTGTATCACCGGAGTGTTCGTTGTGGGAAGACTGAGAGACAGCACCTTTGAGATGACAACTGAGCAAGAAGAACAAAAAGACTAGAGGACAAATTATCGTAACAAGTTTTTTTCCCCTTCAATTAATTTCTGTACCCCCATTACAACTTTCTCTTTCTCCTCTTGTAAGATGGACTCGCACCAAGAGACTGCAGTCCGTGTTTTCCTGTTGACCCTGTTGTTGACCAGAGCAGTCTGTTTCGGTGAGAGTACCAGTGAGGTCGAGAAAGGATCTGGAAAGGGTTCTGATGATCAGGATGGAGTAGTAGAATTCCAAGAGCAACACAATCACCGAGTAAAGGCGAGTATCAGAAAACGATCTGGTAGCCATGACACTAAGAGACATTGTGAAGGATTGTTAGCTGAAGAGAATTGTATCTGTAGGAATTGTGAAAACATAGTTGAGGATGGGTGCATCCAGAGATGTCAGTCCAGCCTTAATATCAACATGGACCGTCATCCGTTGAGTGACTATCACTCATTAGTGGGTAAGGTTTTAAACCAAACAGAATGCTGGGTGTGCTCACAAGTACCTCAAGGTCATAGAAAGTCAGGACTAGTGCCATACTCTTTATCGATAGATGAGGTACTTGAGTTAAGGGGTGGGAGACCGGTGGACAAGAAATTTAATATTTCTAGGCCTCCTGGTTTGAAGCTCCACCAATACCATGTAGATAGGTCCCTAATATGTTTTAACATTTCCAATCCCCGAAAGCCGGGAAATTGGGAAGTGACATGGAACAACTGAACCATGACATTCTACGTTACATTTTTTGGCGTCAGGCACATTCCAGCCTACACTGTCTCAAACATGCGGTTTTTCACAGTCGACACTGTCGCGCTGTATAACCCAGGTCTTTAGGGCTTTCCGCAAATTGACGATCCAGTACATCACATTTCCAGAGACGGACAGCGAATGTCGTGAGATCAAATTAGGCTTTTTTACCAAATACAAATTTCCCAATGTTCTGGGCGCGATTGACTGTACCCACGTGCAGATCAGACCGCGATGGAATTCGGAAGAATGTTTTCGGAACCGAAAACATTTCCACGCCATGAATGTACAGGCGGTCTGTGATGTCAACATGAAATTTTTGAATATTTTTGTGGGATTTCCTGGATCGTCTCACGACTACTTCATCCTAAGTCAGTCATCGCTGTTTGAGAAGTTCGAAACAGGAAAGATGCCGGGTGGCTGGCTGTTAGGTATTTATTTTAATTGTTTTTATTTTTTTTTATTTTTTTTTTATATTACCCACCATTTTTTTTTATTTTCTTATAGGCGATGTGGGTTATCCCAACAAATCGTGGCTCTTGACCCCATTGTCAAATCCTGTTGGTAGAGCAGAAAAACGTTACCAAGAGACACACAAAGCATCGAGGCAAATAATTGAACGTGCCTTCGGGGTACTTAAAAGCCGGTTTAGATGTTTAGACACTTCCGGCGGTGCTCTTTTGTATTCACTGGGAAAGGTTTGCGGCATGGTAAATGCATGTTGTATTTTACACAACATATGTGTCGCAAACTGTTTGCCGGTGACTCTTCGTCACAGTGCTTTCTGACGCGGGAACCGTTCTTCTGCTCTACCGGTGGGTATGGACGAAGGAGATGATTCCCGACGGACATTGGTACAAAACTTTTTTTCCGTTGCCTGTGAGTATACTTGTAACATTTGTATTATCGTGTAAACTGAGATTGTAATATTCTAAAAAAACATCTTTATTTATGTATTTTAGAGTTTTACGTCCTGTTGACGCACCTTCCCAGGCCTGTTTTCAAAGTTTTGTCCTGTTGACGACCTGTTACCCCCTGTTTTCTCCTGTTGTTGGGTTGCCGCAAATATTGGACCCATTTATCTAACTCCACCATGGGCGACCTGACCCTCCGCCATGTAGCAGACAACCCCCCTCAGGTGAGATGTACTGCCCAAAAGTCCATCCTGTCCAAGTCACCCCTGCATGTCCAAAGTGCAGCCCTCCGGCATTTGCAAAACTGCACATCCAATCATGCCCTGAAACACCAATGCTTACGCTGTGTCAGGGAATGTATGGATGTGTAGTTACACAAGTGCCGGGGGGTTGCATTTGGGCCCACTGTAACCTGCTTGTGTCGTGTTGCTTGTACCTCATCTTTTCCATACCAGGGTGACACTATTACCAATAGCTGGAACCTCATAATATTCTCTTCCACAGGTCTTGCGGAGTATCCTTCCCAAGTTGCGTGGATGTGAAGAGACACGACATTTCTCCTGATGTACCATAGGCGACCTACTTGTGATGTGGACCTGAATCTCCGCCATGTAGCTGACAACCCCACTCTGGTGAGATGTATTGCCCAAAACTCCCTCCTGTCCAAGTCACCCCTGCATGTCCAAAGTGCAGCCCTCCGGCGTTTGCAAAACTGCACATCCAATCATGCCCTGACACACCAATGCTTACGCTGTGTCAGGGCATGCTTGGATGTATAATTTCTCAAGTGCCGGAGGGTTGAATTTGAGACAAAGGCTGCTGTAACCTGATTGTGTCAAAGTGTTGCTTGTACCTTGTCTTTTCCATGCCAGGGTGACACTATTACCAGTAGCTGGAACCTCATACTATTCTCTTCCACAGGTCTTGCGGAGTATCCTTCCCAAGTGGTGTGGATGTGAAGGGACACGACATTTCTCCTGATGTACCATGGGCGACCTACTTGTGATGTGGACCTGAACCTCCGCCATGTAGCTGACAACCCTCCTCAGGTGAGATGTATTGCCCAAAACTCCCTCCTGTCCATGTCACCCCTGCATGTCCAAAGTGCAGCCCTCCGGCATTTGCAAAACTACATCCAATCATGCCCTGACACACCAATGCTTACGCTATGTCAGGGAATGTTTGGATGTGTAGTTACGCAAGTGCCGGGGGGTTGCATTTGGGCCCACTGTAACCTGCTTGTGTCGTGTTGCTTGTACCTCATCTTTTCCATACCAAGGTGACACTATTACCAATAGCTGGAACCTCATACTATTCTCTTCCACAGGTCTTGCGGAGTATCCTTCCCAAGTTGCGTGGATGTGAAGGGACACCACAGTTCCCCTGATGTACCATGGGTGACCTAACAATTCCACTGCATCTCATATTTAACATTGTATTTGCTAATAATTTAAATAAAAACCACAGAAAACTTCTCAATTTAAACATTTATTAAAGAAAAATTTAATTTTATTTTTGAAATAAAAAATGAAATGTAATAAAACAAAAAAATAGTTTGTTCTTCTTTACATTCTTTTCTTGTGTAGATATCCATGGGAAAAAAAAAGCATATAAGTAAAGACACTAATGTGATGTTCATTCCTTTCCCAAGAACATTTGTGGAACCACACAGCCCAGCATGACCCATTGCTGGGCTGTGTGGTTCCACAAAGGCAGGCGGTCCAAAGTGGAATAGTGGTGTCAGTGGTCAGTACTTTGACACGCCTGCACTTGTGGAACCACACAGCCCAGCATGACCCATTGCTGGGCTGTGTGGTTCCACAAAAGCAGGCGGTCCAAAGTGGAATAGTGGTGTCAGTGGTCAGCACTTTGACACGCCTGCACTTGTGGAACCACACAGCCCAGCATGACCCATTGCCGGGCTGTGTGGTTCCACAAAGGCAGGCGGTCCAAAGTTTCTTGAAAATATACATTGGAACATGGCTCTACTCACCTTGGTACGCAAACACGAACTATGCAGTCCACTTCAATTTTCAACCCAATCCTATGAATAAGCCAAAAACAAACAATAGTGAATAGTAAATTCACACAACAATGAAAGCCTATTGTACACCAATACAAAAAGGATTTTTTGGGTAAAAAAAGTGGTATCAGAATAGCTCTTTGGCCCATCACACATGTAGCCACAAGGAGCTTTCATCCGTTACCACACGCACCTGCATACATGCCCGCGCATGTATGCCTAGACATAAAGCTCCTTGGTAGTACCCGGTCACGGGTGGGGGAGCCCAACACATATAAAACAATAGTAAGAAGAAAAAAAACTAATGGCAGGGGAAGAAAGGGATACATGAAAAACATAACGGTAAATAAAACAATACGACCGGGCTTATGGTGGAAGTCTGTCCGGATCCTCGTCTTCCTCCTGATGGGGCGTTGATGTCCTGGGCGGCTGGATAGTGGGTTGAATAAGCCTCGGTGCCCGTGCGGGTGCAGATGTTGTGGCCGGTGTTGGTGGTGGAGGCATCTGGTGGGTGGGGTACATCCCTGTATATCCTTGGTACAGCTGTGACTGTCTATACCAGGATTGTGGTGGAGGAAGGGAAGGAGGCGTCCATGTGGCTTGTGATAGCGGAAGTGGTGGATCACCAGCGTGTTGACGAGCTGGCTCTGGGAGCTTATTGTACATCATCTGCAGTGTGGTTGCGATGATCTGTTGGCTGGATGCGGAATGTCGGTGGCTCTCCGACATGTTGTTAGAGCTGTGTGCCAGGCATGTTGTGTTCTCCACCAGCCGGTTGATGGATGTGGTCAGAAGTTGAAGGATGTCCATAGTCTCCCTATGATCTTCTCGTCTGGTCTTTTGAATTTCGGCCGTGCTGTCGGCTTGAGCCTTCTGCATTTCAAGCAGACCGTTTGCCATCTTATCCATTGTCCTCTCAATGGCGTCCAGTCTGCTTCCAACGACAACCCGAAAACTATCCTGGCTGACATTCATCTCTGCTGCCAGGGTGTGTACCCTCTGAACATTTGAGGGATCCTGCCCTTCCTGTACGTCTGCCACCAATTGCATTTGTGCAGCTGAAAAGAAAATTAGAAATTATTATACACATTCATCATACATTTGTTTGAAGGCTCACAATTCGATATTTACTCACACAGGGATGTAGAAACAGCAGGCTGCTGCACTTCCACCTCGTCATCCTCTGATGAATCCTGTATGAGATCTGGCCTGTAGTAGGAACCAATCCCCGACGCTAGTCCTCTGCTGGTCCGTGGCACCTCTGTTTGCAAAAGAAAAAAAAAAGTAAGTTAATAAACTATACAAAAATGGTACCCCTCCCATCCCCCCACCCCCACAAAAATAAATACAAACCTTCTCCATGCAGTGGTGCCGCTGCTCCAGGAGCTTCACTTGTCCTCAATTCTGCAGACTTTTCAAGGGTCTGGCTGGATACGTCTGCACGGCTGTCTTCAAACCCAAGAAAAGTCTCGTCCGTTAACCCTGTAGACTTAAACATTTTGGGTGATGGGTCCACAAGGGTAGTGTCTTGTTGAGGCTCTTCGGTCACAGTCCCAGAGATCCTGGAGAGATGACGATCTGGTGATGGCCTGCGCAGATGATGGTCCGCGCGCTGCTGCTGATGCCTGCTGCGCAGGTGATGGTCCGTGCGCTGGCGATGTCCTGTGCGCAGGTGATGTCCTCTGGGCAGGCGTGTCTGGAAAAAAAAACACATTAGCAAATACAAAAATATTTTTTTTTAGTACAGCTCATCTGAATGTATTCTTACCATCATGCCTTCTTTTGGACTGCTTGTCTCCCGCCGTCTTCCGTCTTCTGGGTGGTTCTTCCTCCTCGGGAAAGCCAGCAGGACGGCTGGAGTCCACACCTCCGCGAACTACTTCGACCATGTTAGGGTTCATGCGCCTTTTGATAACATTCTCCCAGGGTAGCCACTTCAGATTGAGAGCCGGACCACCTCCCGTAGCTGTCTCATGTCGGCGCTGAATCCCCATCTTCTTTTTGGTCTGTCTGCGGCAATCACTGTACCGCTTCATGCAGTTTCTGGTGCTCCGGCGGTTTCCAGATACTGCAGTGACTTGTCTCGCGATGGCATCCCAGATGTTTTGCTTGGTCTTAGCTGCTGTGGTCTGTGCCCTTGATCCATACAGAACGTCGTAGGACCTGTCGACACCATGCACTAGGGCACAGTTTTCCGCCTCAGTGTATCTGGGTCCACGCGGCTTCTTCGGTCCTGCATCTTCACCAAAGGCTTCCTCCTCCGACTGCTCCTCTGGCTGGCTTCTTGCCTTTAGGGATAAAAAAAACAAAACATGCATTTACTAAGATCGGTATGTACCTGTGAGTGTCAGTATCCCTGGCAGTGTGCAAAGATACCTGTAGGTCTTCATGGCAGTGCGCAAACTAGGGTGTGTCAAGTTGGATGCTATTGTGTCTGCAGGTGTTGTCAGTATTCACCTGTCTAGGCTTTTTCTTTTTCTTTGACATCTCCATTTGGTCCCTTGACGACCGCGGCTGGTCACTGCATGACTGGTCGGTCGTATCCTCCTCCTGGGTCGGCTCCGGCTCCCACTCCTCATTGCTATGCAGGGAAAGATCTTCTGAGGGGTGGGGGGAAGGGGGGGATCGGGACCACTTAGCCGTAGACATCTCTGTTGTAAAAAGAAAAAATATATATGTTTACAAATTTAACACACATTACAAAATTACATGTAACCACACGTCATGCTGCTGAGACCTCAGTTCTCAAGCAGGACCAAACACACACAAAATAATAAAATAAAAAAAAAGAATAGAAAAAAAAAAAAAGCAAAATAAGCCAAAAGCCCTGTACAAGCATCCCTGCACATACTGGAGGTCAACCAGTGCTAACACAAAATGGCTGACACAAACAAAATGGCTGACAGTCACCCCAAGCTAGCCAAAAAGCATCCCTGCACACTCTGGAGGTACACCAGTGCTTATATAGGAGCAAAATAACATGTTTGGCAAACAAACGACACAACATGTTGACCGCATGGCTGACACAAACTTGCTCCAAGTCACCTCAAACAAGCCAAAAAGCATTCCTGCACACTCTGGAGGTACACCAGTGCTAAAATAGGAGGTAAAAAACCTGTTTTGTCAAACAAACGACACGACATGTCGACCGCATTGATACCGACACACACTAAAATCAGCCCAAAGTAGCCAAAAAGCATCCCTGCACACTCTGGAGGTACACCAGTGCTAATATAGGAGCAAAAAAACATGTTTGGCAAACAAACGACACGACATGTCGACCGCATGGCTGACACAAACTTGCTCCAAGTCACCCCAAACAAGCCAAAAAGCATCCCTGCACACTCTGGAGGTACACCAGTGCTAAAATAGGAGGTAAAAAACTGTTTTAGCAAACAAACGACACAACATGTCGACCGCATTGATACCGACACACACAAAATCAGCCCAAACTAGCCAAAAAGCATCCCTGCACACTCTGGTGGTACACCAATGCTAATATAGGAGCAAAAAAACATATTTGGCAAACAAACGACACAACATGTTGACCGCATGGCTGAAACAAACTTGCTCCAAGTCACCCCAAACAAGCCAAAAAGCATCCCTGCACACTCTGGAGGTACACCAGTGCTAAAATAGGAGGTAAAAAACCTGTTTTATCAAACAAACGACACGACATGTCGACCGCATTGATACCGACACACACTAAAATCAGCCCAAACTAGCCAAAAAGCATCCCTGCACACTCTGGAGGTACACCAGTGCTAATATAGGAGCAAAAAAACATGTTTGGCAAACAAACAACACAACATGTCGACCGCATGGCTGACACACACTTGCTCCAAGTCACCCCAAACAAGCCAAAAAGCATCCCTGCACATTCTTGAGGTACACCAGTGCTAACATAGGAGCAAAAAAACATGTTTGGCAAACAAACGACATGGCATGTCAGCCGCATGGCAGACACAAACTTGCTCCAAATCTCCCCAAACAAGCCAAAAAGCATCCCTGCACATGCTGGAGGTACACCAGTGCTAAAATAGGAGCAAACAAACCTGTTTTTGCAAACAAACGACATCACATGTCGACCAGATTGATACCGACACACTCTAAAATCACCCCAAACAAGACAAAAAACATCCCTGCACATGCTGGAGGTACACCAATGCAAAAGCATGACCCAAAAAGTCATTTTAAGAAAGAAAAAAAATGTGAAAAACAACCCCAAAACACAAAACTCCCCCCAAAAATGCAGCAATACAAGCAGGAGCTATACACATACCTGCACACATATATATACATACCTCAAACACCCCAAAGACATACCCCAAACACCCCATGTACACCTCATGGCAACCCCCACTACACAAACGCATACATGCAACACCAGACCCACATGTTGTACTTACCTAAAAATGTAGAAATAGCTCCAAAAATGACTCTCCTCCGGGGTAACAGGTATCCTCCTGTCTGTCATGGATTAAAGCCTGCTGGGTGTCCAAACTATACCACAGCAAACAACAACCAATTTGCTAGCTCTGCACCACCTCACACCTCTCTGCAGGTTCACAAAATGGCTGCTGAGCACGCAGCAAACAAGCCCTAATAAAGGGCTGCAAACGGCGGGAAGTCGAATTCAGGACGCCCACTACTCGCCAATTGGTCCGTTATCCGCCAAGGGGAGTGTCGAATGCATTTTGTATTGCATATGGTGAATTCATGGTCCCGGCGGCAGGGCTGCAGCTGTCGAGTACAGGCGAATTTTAAAACGGACGAAAAAAAGGTGCAATTCATCCGGAATTGCATATATCCCTCAGATTTTAGTATTTCCAGTAGCTGTTCTTCCACGGTGTGGATTCTTATAACTGGTATCACCTGCAAGTATACCCTCACACCAGAGAACACACCCGAACAAAAAGACGGCCAGAATGGCCTAAATTAGATATGATACCAATTTGTTTTTATTAAAAAAATATATAGAGGCGGGACTGAATGGCGGGACGGAAGTTCGACTGACGGCGGCGGAGCGCTGAACCGGAGATGGCCCCTGGAGCGGAGGACACTGACCTGGCTCCCCCCTGCTTCCACGTCTGCGCTGCAGTGTCCGGAGGCGAAGCTGGGCGACGCGGCGGTGATCGGCTTCCGTGACGGGTGCCGGCTGAGCGGCGGCGGAAGATCCCAAGAGGCACTTATCATCACGGGCGAGGTGAGAGCCTGCTGAATCGAGCCCGTCTGCTACCTGGGGGGTGGCCGCTACTGCCCTCGGCTCCTGGGGTGTTGAGGTCCCTCTCCAGCCCTCTGAACCTGTTGCCGGAGTTTGGACATCCGGATTACTGAGACCTTGTATAGTGCAGTGGCGGTGATTGCTGGGGTAAGGATGGAGAGGGTGACCTTCCGGTGCCCCACCGGCTTGCTCTAATCAAATAACTGGAGACGAGACTTGTGATTTTGTGCAAAGAATAAATGGTCACAGCTTTATTTCCACCTAATACCAAAAACATGCCATTGCAGGGTAAAAAGGAGAGCAAGCGGTGCACGGCTTTCCCGCTGTTTAGAGAAATGCCTGGGGCATGCCTTACGCCGCCTTACCGGCAACGGCCACTCCCCCTCCCCGCCTGAGGTGTACCCGGCCCGCCCTTGTGGGCCGACGGACCATGCCCTCTGCGCTGGGGGACCAGCTACCATGCGCATAACACCCTACCACGGCGCGCAACCCGTATGGCCCCTGCCACATTTAGCTGGAACCAGGCGTACGGCCTACTAATTGGTGACTTATGTGAGGCATTCTGACAATCCCCCCTTACCATGCCTTGTGCAACGCTCCTTCCCCGCAACCCGCTGTGACAAGAAAATACAAACGATTTACACCAAACCATGTTTATTGCGATAAAACAAAACACCGTAATAACTTCTCACAACGTGTCATATATTAGCAAGTGACGGGAAAAAAAAACTGCCTAAGTCCTGCGCTCCCTTGGCCCGTTCCCTTGTCCTAGCTACTACCGACCCTGTTCCTTGCCAACTCAGGGCGGGTGGGTGGGCTTCCTTTCCTGTGTGGGGAAAATGGAGCTATTAACTCCCTCCCCCCAGCTGCTGCCTCTCCCTCCTCACCCCCCCCCCCCCCCCACCTCTGGGCCGCACCTTTTACTGGCCCAGGGCTCCCTGCAGGTGATGAAAAGGGGTCCTGCCTCCCTGCGGCCAACCCCCCCTCCCCTGGCGTTCGCTCCTTCGGGCTGCCCGGCACCCCTCCTCCTTATCCCGCTGCGGCGCCATTGCTGCCCCCTTCGCCCCTGTAAGGATGGAGAGGGTGACCTTCCAGTGCCCCGCCGGCTTGCTCTAATCAAATAACTGGAGACGAGACTTGTAATTTTTGTGCACAGAATAAATGGTCACAGCTTTATTTCCACCTAATACCAAAAAAGAAGAAAACTCCTCTTTTCTATAAGACAATTCAGAAGTATAGAATCACTGTGAGCCCAGTGGTCCTCTCTTTTCCTAAACTTTGCAATTTCTGATATTAATACTCACAATTTCTGAAGCAAGAGGATATAAAGAAATGGAAACGATAAAGGTGATACACATAAAATGGAACATGGGAATGACCGATACATCGGCCTAGATGATTCTAGGAATTAGATGGATTAAAGATGGGATGTAACATCATAATAGGATAATTACTAAAGAGTCTCTCACCATCTCACCAATTGGAAGTTTGTTCTTGTAATTAAGTGAGGTAGAATGACTCAATATGGAATGAAAAGTAACTGAAGAATTATTAACCGACCTTATTCGAACGTAGGTGGTAATTGTGGGTTAAGAAACATAGGTAGAATTGGTGAATATTATTAATACACAAAAATTAAAAACAATGATAATAAAGATGTATATCCTAGGATCATGGGTTGAAAACACAGAGTGGTAGTGGCACAGTGTGTTCATTTGGATTTTAGGCACTTCACTTAAGCATGTGTATGGGAAGGGGGTTGGGGGGAGGGAGGGTAATAATAATTTTTTGAGGATAAACACTTATTACATCTAATGAATTAACACATAATAATGAGAGAGAACACTATATAATTACAGCACATAGTTATAAACTTAGTATAATTTAATCTATCTCCAATGAGAGAGACTTGGAGATGGATTGCACATATGGATTGAGGGGAGGGAATAATCACTAAGGAGAATGGAGCACAGTGAAAGAAATAGGACTTGCACTTTTTTCACATAGTAATATTGAAAGGGAATCATCAGTGTAAAAGATCTATAAAAATAGGAGATCATATAAGATAGTGACCAATATCAGGACACCAGTATGTAGTATTGAGATCAAAAGAACAACTTTTGATGTATAGTAATGTATTAGGAATAGTCATCCAATAGAGTAATGAAAAGATAGTATTGGGCACGAAGAAAAATAATATAAAAAATAATTAATTGGCATTAAAGAAAGTAGAATAGGGTTGGATGAGTAAAACTAAAATTAAGATATTTCAAACATATGAGAATTCTTAAAATAAAGGATATTTAATTATCTCAAATTTAGGTCAGAACAAAAATTTACTTTTAAAAATTTGATATTGATAATTTTTGTAGGAAGAAATGTACTGTAGGAATTATTACTGGGATTAAAGTGGTAATTCTGAGTACAATAAAATTCTAAATATTGTTTTATTAATACTGACATATTTATCTGATTCCTCAGCTCACAGTTGTAATGATATAATATAATGGAATGTATCACCATTACAGAAATAGCAGGAATACCAATGGCTTTACCATTGTAGTAATGTCAGGATTCATGCTATAATTGTGCAGCAGGATCTGAATGATTGACAGCCTTTAGATCCAATCAAGATAATATGTGGGGGATATAAGGAGATGGAAATCCTGGCTCTGGTTAGTGCCCTGAGGAAGCCTAAGGTGGAACGGCCGTGGGCTGCTTCCGGGTGGTGTTTAAACTCAAAGTAAAGATAATAATGTGTCTATAATTGTAATGTAATTGTGTTGTCCTCCCTCTGAGATAAGCAATAGACCTCAAGATCGCTCCCTCTCACGATCTCCGCTGCCGGCAGCGGCTTCGTGAGTGAAGCCGTCAGACGGAGAGAGAGAGCGGGGAGTCCCGGCGTCAGCCCGCACACACGCTGAGCTCAGTGCGGCCAGCGGCATTAAGACGGGCGGCCGGCTTTCAGTGCTCACCTGTATTATCTATGATCACAGCCTATAAAGCTACATAGTGCTGTGATCGCAATACATTAAATCTAATCACTATCAACAAACAATCAGTTTTATCAGACAGAATAATAAATGAATTGAAAATATTACTGATACTGAGGGATTGTAATGAAATAACAGTGTTGTGCACGGCTGCTCAAAATATATGCAATTACTCTGATGGGATGGAAGCGTGATGGTTAATATATACAGGCTAACGGATAGTTTTTATAGTGGGAAAGACATCCCTTGAATAATATAGAAAGGATGGTGTGTTAATCACAGATAACTGGGCAATATTTAATAAAATCAAGTGAATATCAAATAGCTATAGCATATAAGAATATATCTGCAAGTTTTTGCGTCTATCAAGGATAATTAGTGGAGGAAATATTTCCCCTGCATGAAAGACTAGCAGTGACACATCCTTGGAATAAAGCCAGCAACATTTATTAGCTACAATTTATAAGAATAGCAATAGTAGCTACATTGTATAAGAGCATACTTGAAATTGTTGCAAAAGGATAAGCAATAATACTGCCAGCCTGTTGTACTCATTAAAAAGCAGTTTATAGGACAACACTAACAAAAGACACGGATACTATGTTACAGGCAATATAGCCTTTATTGAGTTAACACTTTGAGGGATCACCATTCCGAAATGAGTAGTTTTTATTATCACATTCTGATTTTCTTATTCACACTATATTTTAATATTTCACCAATTCCTTACATTTTTAATGTATATCCGATAAAGAATAGACATTTTAAGTAAACAATTAGTGGTTGAGTGCATCCAAGAAAATGCTTCTTTCTTCTTTGGTAGCTTCATACGAGTCCAGGACTCAAAAGCATTTGGAGGGCACCTGCGTACAGGGTCATATAGGGTCGAGAAAACCCAAAATATTTTCAGCAACTCTGAAGGTACCACAATACATTTGAACTGTATACACAAGAAAATTATAGTGGTACGGGATTACACAAACTATATGTACATATGGAAAAACACACTGGTGGGGGGGAGGGACATGGAGACACATGCAGGCAGGGTCACACAAACACACACACAGGTGCCCTCACCTTGATGACTTGTAGCCTCCAGCTGCTGCTCCCTCCTCTTCCACGCTGCCAGCCAGGGCCCAGGAGAAGAGCTGTAGAAGATGCTGCTGTAGCCCCGCCCCCTACTCGGGTCATATGAGCATGTGCTGGGTTCCACCAATCAGGGCTCAGCACATGCTCCTCTGACCCCTACTGTCAGCAGGTTACTCTCTGCTTCTGCTGCTCATTATCACAGAGCAGGCAGCCGGCATCAGCAGCTTGAAAAGGTACAGAGGAGGGCGACCAAACTAATTAAGGGCATGGAGACGATGGAATACAAGGAAAGGCTTGAAAGACTAGGCATGTTTACATTGGAAAAGCGGAGACTAAGAGGGGATATGATCAACATCTACAAATATATAAGGGGACAATACATAGAGCTTGCGCGGGACCTGTTTTTGGTTAGATCAACACAGAGGACTCGTGGACACTCGCTCAGGTTAGAGGAGAGGAGATTCCGCACAATACAGTGTAAAGGCTTTTTCACGGTAAGGACAATACGTGTTTGGAATTCCCTGCCCGAGGGAGTTGTAATGGCGGAATCTGTCAACACCTTTAAGAATGGGTTAGATAAATTCCTATTGGATAAGGATATCCAGGGGTATGGTGCATAGTCATGCATTATAGTTACTATAAATAGGGATAAAATGCAATGGCTGACGGCAGCATCAGTCAGAAATTTTAGTCAAATCATCATGCATAGGACACCACAAATAGGTTGAACTCGTTGGACAATTGTCTTTTTTCAACCTCAGATACTATGTTACTATGTTACATTGATGGAGGCGGGCAGGCGAGCAGGTACAATGCCCTGGCCAGTGGCACCCCCTTCTGCTGGGCCTGCCACGGTGCCCAGGGCACATGCCCTGCTCGACCCCCCTTAGTTACGCCTCTGCTTTCGATAGGTAGTTTTTGTCAGAGAAAGACGTGCAGAAATGTTCTCATACTTACAGACATTTTTGATGATATTTCTCATTATTACAGCAGGTCAGGGAGCACCTATTGTGCAACTGAAGGTAAGTGCCATCTTCCTACACATTGCTAATCTTCTCTATTCTCTCCGTGGCCTTACATCAGCCACACATGTAGGTATCTCCGCAGACCATGCCGGTGTCCAAGGGACAGAAGACCCTTATGTTCCTACAGACACAGGTAACTAACAGTGATGAAAGTCAGACATATATGTGCTATGTGTTAGTAATAAGGATCAGTGACATCTTCCGCTGGCAGCAGCTGGGTGACATTGGGGCATCATTTGCCTAGTATTGCACTTATGCCCATAAGTCAGCTTTGTGCTGCAGAATATAACATATCAGCAGGTGCAGAGTACTCAGTGAGGCATTCCCAGGTTAGGGCGCAGGTTACTCCTCAAAATACATGTGACGGTTACACACCATCAGGGGCAAATGCAGGATTTCTAGGAAATGATATGCGCTGAGCTTCAGCATATTCTGCACTTACTAGTGACAACAAAGCTGTTTTCAGAATTGTTTCATATAAGGAATTGATTCACGTGTAACACGGCTGTAAATGACATGACGCTTATACCCCTTTTCCACCTACGTACCGTGTCCGATCCGGGATGTTTAACACGGCTACAACCCGTGTCGGCTCCCCCGTTTCCACTACACTTCAACACGGGTTATTCCCGTGTCTGATCTGTTTACACTTAACCCGGGTAAGCTCTGTAAAAGCCTATTGCTGTCATTACAAATGGACTTTTTACTGTCTCATCAAGATGATGTCATCAAAAGGACCAAAAGGGAGGGGTGGGGCCTGCTCACAGCATTGCAGCAATGGACGCCGGTGCAGTAGCTGTGTCTAGCATGGAGTCGCAGACTGTTTGCAGTTTACTGCTGCTTTCTGCTACAGACAGCTTGATGCAGCTTTTCACCTTGTGCTACCTACTGCAGAGCTGGAGAAGGAGAGCTCAATTCTTTGCAGAGAGGGCTACCTATCGACGCAAATATTTGAAAAGGAGGAGAGCGCGTATATCATCCACTGTTGTTATTTCTTTAATAACAATGAACTCTACACCAAGCCGAAGAATGTGGATGAGAGATCGCAGACATGGGGAAGCATTCATGCAGACTATTCTAGCATATCAGGAGGAGCAGTGGATGTCAAACTTCAGGATGTCTCGCGCTACATTCGAGTATGTTTTGGAACTACTGTCCCCCGCAATAACCATGCAGACCACCAGGTTCCGTAAGCCCATTGAGCCAGCCAGGAGATTAGCGATTGCTCTCTGGTGGTATGCTACCCCTGGAGAGTATCGCACAGTTTCCAGTTTATTTGGAGTAGGGATTGCCTTCTTATTTCTTCCTCTCCCCGAATATTAAGCAGCTCCTTGATCTCTGTGTCTGACCAGATATGGCTAGCCATGTTGCTGTGCTGGAGCTTCTGCTGCTGTATATTGTCTGGAAGCTGCTGCAATAAAAAGATCTGTATGTACCCAGCGCGACTTCAGAGTGTTTTGTTTGCTGCCTCAATGCCTGCATGTGCCCAGCGTGTCTCCCAGGGATGACATCATCTTCCAGTGCCCCAGAAGCACCAATCAGCGTCTCAGAGCGTTACTCGGGTCTGAAAACACGTGTAATGACCGTTTCCACTGCACCGCTATCCGTGTCATTACCGTGTTCTACCCAGGTAAATAGCCGGGTTGGATTCCCGGGTCACTCAACCCGTGTTGACCCGTTTCCACCTACTAAAAATCCGTGTTGATGCGCGCCCCCGTGCAAAAACACGGGTAAAAACAGCTAGTGGAAAAGGGGTATCATTCACAGAACCTTCTTTCTTTCTTGCAGGATTGCTGATTGCCGCTACATGTTTCTGCTTCTTCTCATTGGCGGTAATGCTGGCCTTCTGCATTTACATCTGGTAAGTCAGTGATATCATTTACAGATAAAGGGCCCTATTCAAAGTTGTTAGCAAACCAAAAAAGCCCACTAATGGGCAAAACCATGTGCACTGCAGGTGGGGCAGGTGTAACATGTGCAGAGAGAGTTAGATTTAGGTGTGGTGTGTTCAATCTGCAATCTAAATTGCAGTGTAAAAATAAAGCAGCCAGTATTTACCCTGCACAGAAACAAAATAACCCACCCAAATCTAACTCTCTCTGCAAATGTTATATCTGCCTCCCCTGCAGTTCACATGGTTTTGCCCAACTGCTAAAAAAGTTCCTGTTGCGATCAACTTGGAATTACCCCCCATGTGCACTGCAGGTGGGGCAGGTGTTACATGTGCAGAGAGAGTTAGATTTGGGTGGGTTGTGTTCAAACAGAGATCTAAATTACAGTGTAAAAAAAAAGCAGCCAGTATTTTCCCTGTACAGAAACAATATAATCCACCCAAATCTAACTCTCTCTGCACATGTTACATCTGCCCTATGTTATATAATGTGCCTCTATACACTGCACTGTGAAATGCGTTTAGGATATAGGGGGCTGATGGTTTTTCTGTTCTGCTACTGAGTACTTTTCATTCTTTTTGTACATTTAGGAAGAGACCAAAGTCGGAGAGAAAGTCGGACCCCGATATTGAGGCTGGAGACAATGGCAGTTGGAGCATTCTGGAAGAAGAACAACAGGAAGAAGAAAAAGCAGAAGAAGAAGCAGAAGAAAAAGAAGAAGCAGCAGCAGGAGAGGAAGCAGCAGTGGACATCAATAAAGACAGAGCGGCACCAGAAGAACAAGTTTATTTTTTGGATGACGAGGAAACACACAAGAAGGTGGAGGCTGCTATGGTTATACCACCGCCCCAGTGTGCACCAATCACCAGCGGCTTTCTGTTTGATGAACAGGGTACTTATGAGTACCGCCTCCCTTCTGGATTTTTGAGCTGCATGATATTTGGCGGAGGCTAATATCATGCTTGGTTTGTCAGCATTGTTACTGTTATGCCATCTGGCATTCACTACTGGCAGGGCCCTCCAAAGTGGACAGGTCCCAAAAACAGACCACAGAAGAAAGACCTAGCGATCAACTTCCAGATGCTGCTTCAGAATCCCCAACAGCTGCTGCTGTAGTTCTCTTCTGCAGCTCTCCTCCTCCAGCATCTCTTCCAGATATGCAGGCAGCTCCCATAGGGAAGTGTGAGCCGCTCAGCACACTCCTATGCCACAGTGTAAGATCCACCACCTAGCTCCAGCGTTATAGCCTCCGCTCCCAGCTCCTGCCTTCCCTGTGCTCCACTCTTAAGGGGGGTACTCACGGAGAGATCCATGCTTAAAATCTAATCCATATGACTAGATTGCTTAGATTTTAAGCACAGATCACTCGTGTATACCCCCACAGCAATAGCGATGCGCGGCCCCGCACATCGCTATCACCGGTGCTAGACAATGGAGTGGGAGCATGCATGCAGGCCAATCTAGCACGTTGCTCATTTTACCCGCTGGGTGAAATGAGCGGCTCCCCGACCTCCCCCGCATTGCTCAGCACACATCGCGCTGTGCTAAGCAGTGGGTGAGATGTGTGCTGAGCGGTTCGCTCAGCACACATCTCTCCCATCTATATGGGCTTTTAGTTCCTGCCTTCCCTGTGCTCCGCTGGAAAGTTGAAGGTCAAGAAAAAGAGGAAAACCAGCAGCGAGATAGCATGATACAGTCACAACAACTATAGACACCAGACTATAAACACTGAGCCGCTTAACTTAAGTTCTAAATTTGTTCAAGACAGCTGTCCACAGGGTCATCATGAGTCAACATTGACTTGACGGAACTTAACAACAGCCACACCAATATCCTGATAATTCATCCTGTGGCCACCCTGATACTCTTCCCATCATTAGATGTCCTCCTGGGGGTGTTGCTGTTGGGCTCTGGACCTCCATAGTGCCCCCCACAGTAACATATCAGAGCAGGCTAGGATAGGGACTTGCAGAATATTGGGGTCTCTTGACATGGGCTGCAAGCTTAAATGTTTTGATCAAAACATGACCAAATCCCCTCTGTTTTATTTGCCTAGTGCTGTCATGGCAGTGTACAATTAAGGCTATAAATTGCCTTCTTGGGTTTGGTTCACAGACCAGCCCTGTATGGATGTTCCCCTATGTAGGTGGAAGGTACATTTACCTGCATTGCAATGGCGTGCTGAGCATGTAGGCTTGGTGAGGGACTTTCAGAATATTGGTGTCCCTTGACGATGGGATACAACATACCGCCAAACTATCCTGCATTCAGTGGTACAGTCCTGTTTTCCTAGGACTGTTCCGCTGTCTCACCTGTGGGCTGCTATGTGCCCCATGGTGGTAGGGTAGTTGGGAGAGCACACACCACTGCTCTATACGCCCCCCCACAGTGATGAGAATGGGGGTTGACAAAACTCCGCCCACTTTCACATAGGCTATGTCCCCTTTGCGGTCACATGTGCGCACCTTTGCGGTTGTTCCCGCTCCATTGACCACAATTTTGGGAGGTATGCTACAAGCAGGCCCACTATCAGGGGGTGTTGCGGGCTCAGATGTCCCGAGACCAGCCTCTCTGACAGTGGAGAGGGCCCGGACCGCTCATGCCACCATCCGCCCGCCACGATGCTCTGCCCATTTTTCATTACCGAGTTCTGGCACTTGCAAAGGGGAAGTGGTCGTTAGGTTGACAAGCATTAGGTCGACATACATTGATCGACCACTGAAGGTCCACATGCATTAGCTCGACATGGTCATTAGGTCAACATCTACTAGGTCGACAAAAAAATTTCGACATGAGTGTTTTTCCCATATTTTTACCTTTTTCATACTTAATGATCCATGTGGACTACAATTGGAAATGGTAACCTGTGCTGAGCGCAGCTGCAGCGGAGCGAGGTACCTTCATGAGCCATGCGAGGGGACGCGGTGCACCAATTGGGGTTCCCCATTACTTTACGAAGAAAACTACACCAAAACAGTCAAAAACTCATGTCGACCTTTTTTCTATGTCGACCTTGTACATGTCGACATAATGAACATGTCGACATAATGAATGTGTCGATCTTCAGTGGTCGATCCAATGTATATCGACCTAATGGACCACACCTCTTGCAAAGGAGGGGGAGAGGACGCTGCAAGCTTCTATTGTAAACATCACTCCAAAAATGGCCACCGCCACAGAGGAGACAGTTATTAAAGATGCTAGAGGAGGCTCCTCTAGTAAGTTTAATAGCTGTCTCCTCTAAGGCTGTGGCCAGGCCCGGCGTTATCCGCTCAGCGAAGGGATGCAGTGCAGGGAGGCGCTGGGATGGATAGGTGCTTCCCCTGCTCTGCATCCCTTCCCTGCTGCGCCGTCCTGTCCCCCTCCTGCTGCTGCTGCTGCCACTGCTGTGTCTGTCACTGTATGACAGGCACTGGCAGCGGACACCTGCAGCATGAAACGCCTCCTCCCTCCCCTCACCTCATCTCATCTATGTGAGAGAGCCGAGTACAGGACAGAAGGAGGTGGAGCTACACGGGACGGTAGGGGGCGTGGCTAAATGGGACATAAGGGGGCGGAGCTACATGGACCTGGCTGCTGTACAGAGAGAGACTGGATTAGGTAAGTGGAGGGTGAGAGAGAAGTGTGTGTGTATGGTGGGTGTGTATGTGTGTGTGAATTGTGTGTGTGTGTGTGTGTATGTGAGGTATGTCTGTGCGCGCGCTCTATGGACGCCACTACTGGGGGGGCATTACGTATAAGGACGCTATTACTACAGGGGGGCATTACTTGTAACAACGCTATTACTGGGGGGGCCATTACGTGTAAGGATGCTACTACTAATGGGGCTGGGGGCATTACGTATAAGGACGATACTACTACTGGGGTGCACTACGTATAAGAACGCTACTACTACTGGGGGGGCATTACCTATAAGGACGATACTACTACTGGGGGTGCACTACGTATAAGGACGCTACTACTACTGGGGGGGCATTACATATAAGGACGATACTACTACTTGGGGGCATTATGTATAAGGACGCTACTATTACCAGGAGGGCATTACGTATAACAATGCTATTACTACTGGGAGGAGGGCATTACGTATAAGGATGCTAGTACTGCGGGGGGCATTATGTATAAGGACGGTGCTACTACTGGGGGCGCATTACGTATAAGAACGCTACTACTACTGAGATGGCATTACGTATAAGGATGCTAATACTACTGGGGGTGCACTACCTATAAGGACGCTAATACTACTGGGGGTGCACTACCTATAAGGATGCTACTACTACTACGGGGGGTATTACGTATAAGGACGCGTCTACTACTGGGGGTGCACTACGTACAAGGACGCTACTACTACTGTGGGTGCATTATGTATAAGGATGCTACTACTACTGGGGGGGCATTATGTATAAGGACACTACTACTACGGGGGGGCATTATGTATAAGGACACTACTACTACAGGGGGGCATTATGTATAAGGATGCTACTACTACTGGGGGGGCATTATGTATAAGGATGCTACTACTACTGGGGTGCATTACATATAAGGACGCTACTACTACGGGTGAGGTATTACATATAAGGACGCTACTACTACGGGTGGGGCATTACGTATAAGGACGCTACTACTACGGGTGAGGTATTACGTATAAGGACGCTACTACTACGGGTGGGGCATTACGTATAAGGACGCTACTACTACGGGTGAGGTATTACGTATAAGGATGCTACTACTACTGGGGGGGGCATTATGTATAAGGATGCTACTACTACTGGGGTGCATTACATATAAGGACGCTACTACTACGGGTGAGGTATTACGTATAAGGACGCTACTACTACGGGTGGGGCATTACGTATAAGGACGCTACTACTACGGGTGAGGTATTACGTATAAGGACACTACTACTACTGGGGGGCATTATGTATAAGGACACTACTACTACTGGGGGGGCATTATGTATAAGGACACTACTACTACGGGGGGGGGCATTATGTATAAGGACACTACTACTACGGGGGGGCATTATGTATAAGGATGCTACTACTACTGGGGGGGCATTATGTATAAGGATGCTACTACTACTGGGGTGCATTACATATAAGGACGCTACTACTACGGGTGAGGTATTACGTATAAGGACGCTACTACTACGGGTGGGGCATTACGTATAAGATTAATAAGATTGTGCTACATTGTGGCGTAATTTTAAATGGGGGTACTACTGTTCCCTTACTTGTGAGACCACAACCCTCTTTCCGGCGCTCGCCAAAGGAATATGGGAGGGCACAAATTTATAGTTTGCATGGCGGCGCCGAACACCCTAGCACCGGCCCTGGCTGTGGCCATTTTGGCAGAGTTTTTTTCAATTGAAGCTTGCAGCATACTCTACCCTCTCATGTGACAGTGCCAAGCTCGGTCAAGAAAAGCGGGAGGAGCTACATGAAACAGAGGTGTCGGAGCTACATGGAACCAGGCTGCTACAGCCTCTGATAGATAAGATGAGGGAGAGTGAGTGGGAGAGAGAAAGTGTGTGTGTATTTATTTTGTATGTATATATACGTTGGGGGGTGGGCCACGGGGGCTGCGTGACGTCTCACGTAGCCGCTACGGCCAGCGGGAGCGACTAACAACTCCCGGCCCGCCGCAGGAGCAGCGCTGGCCGGGAGTTACTCCTCAAATACAAAGGCATCACCACTGTGCGATGCGTTTGTATTTGTGCGGGAGGGGGGCTGGACTGACATGCGGGGCGGACTAGCCCTGTGCTGGGTGTTCCCCCGCATGTCAGGGAACATGATCATAGTTGTGCTAAATTTAGCACAGCTACGATCAACTCGGAATGACCCCCAATATGCGCAGATGGAAAGTGCCACAAAAAAAGGGTGGCCTCGCAAGTGAGGAACATAATATGACCCCACAGTAAAGCAACTGACACCATATTAAGCCGCACACAGTAATGCCCCTGACACCATATTATGCCGCACACAGTAATGCCCCTGACACCATATTATGCCGCACACAGTAATGCCCCAGACACCATATTATGCCCCTGACATCATATTATGCTGCACACAGTAATGCCCCTGACACCATATTATGCCCCTGACATCATATTATGCCGCACACAGTAAAGCAACTGACACCATATTAAGCCGCACACAGTAATGCCCCTGACACCATATTATGCCGCACACAGTAATGCCCCAGACACCATATTATGCCCCTGACATCATATTATGCCGCACACAGTAATGCTCCTGGCACCATATTATGCCCCTGACATCATATTATGCCGCACACAGTAATGCTCCTGGCACCATATTATGCCCCTGACATCATATTATGCCGCACATAGTAATGCTCCTGACACCATATTATGCCGCACACAGTAATGCTCCTGGCACCATATTATGCCCCTGACATCATATTATGCCGCACATAGTAATGCTCCTGACACCATATTATGCCGCACACAGTAATGCTCCTGACACCATATTATGCCGCACACAGTAATGCCCCTGACACCATATTATGCCGCACACAGTAATGCTCCTGGCACCATATTATGCCCCTGACACCATATTATGCCGCACACAGTAATGCCCCTGACACCATATTATGCCGCACACAGTAATGCTCCTGGCACCATATTATGCCCCTGACATCATATTATGCCGCACATAGTAATGCTCCTGACACCATATTATGCCCCTGACACCATATTATGCCGCACATAGTAATGCTCCTGACACCATATTATGCCCCTGACACCATATTATGCCGCACACAGTAATGCCCCTGACACCATATTATGCCGCACACAGTAATGCTCCTGGCACCATATTATGCCGCACACAGTAATGCCCCTGACACCATATTATGCCGCACACAGTAATGCTCCTGGCACCATATTATGCCCCTGACATCATATTATGCCGCACATAGTAATGCTCCTGACACCATATTATGCCGCACACAGTAATGCTCCTGACACCATATTATGCCCCTGACATCATATTATGCCGCACATAGTAATGCTCCTGACACCATATTATGCCGCACACAGTAATGCCCCTGACACCATATTATGCCCCTGACATCATATTATGCCGCACATAGTAATGCTCCTGACACCATATTATGCCGCACACAGTAATGCTCCTGGCACCATATTATGCCGCACACAGTAATGCCCCAGACACCATATTATGCCCCTGACATCATATTATGCCGCACATAGTAATGCCCCAGACACCATATTATGCCGCACACAGTAATGCTCCTGGCACCATATTATGCCCCTGACATCATATTATGCCGCACACAGTAATGCCCCAGACACCATATTATGCTGCACACAGTAATGCTCCTGGCACCATATTATGCCGCACACAGTAATACTCCTGGCATCATATTATGCCCCTGACATCATATTATGCCACACACAGTAATGCCCCTGACACCATATTATGCCACACACAGTAATGCCCCAGACACCATATTATGCCGCACACAGTAATGCTCCTGGCACCATATTATGCCCCTGACACCATATTATGCCGCACACAGTAATGCTCCTGGCACCATATTATGCCCCTGACATCATATTATGCCGCACACAGTAATGCCCCAGACACCATATTATGCCCCTGACATCATATTATGCCGCACACAGTAATGCCCCTGACACCATATTATGACCCTGACATCATATTATGCCGCACACAGTAATGCTCCTGACACCATATTATGCCCCTGACATCATATTATGCCGCACACAGTAATGCCCCTGACACCATATTATGCCCCTGACATCATATTATGCCGCACACAGTAATGCCCCAGACACCATATTATGCTGCACACAGTAATGCTCCTGACACCATATTATGCCGCACACAGTAATGCTCCTGGCACCATATTATGCCCCTGACATCATATTATGCCGCACATAGTAATGCCCCAGACACCATATTATGCCGCACACAGTAATGCTCCTGGCACCATATTATGCCCCTGACATCATATTATGCCGCACACATTAATGCCCCAGACACCATATTATGCTGCACACAGTAATGCCCCTGACACCATATTATGCCCCTGACATCATATTATGCCGCACATAGTAATGCTCCTGACACCATATTATGCCGCACACAGTAATGCTCCTGGCACCATATTATGCCCCTGACATCATATTATGCCGCACATAGTAATGCCCCAGACACCATATTATGCCGCACACAGTAATGCTCCTGGCACCATATTATGCCCCTGACATCATATTATGCCGCACACAGTAATGCCCCAGACACCATATTATGCTGCACACAGTAATGCCCCTGACACCATATTATGCCGCACACAGTAATGCTCCTGGCATCATATTATGCCCCTGACATCATATTATGCCACACACAGTAATGCCCCTGACACCATATTATGCCGCACACAGTAATGCCCCAGACACCATATTATGCCGCACACAGTAATGCTCCTGGCACCATATTATGCCCCTGACATCATATTATGCCGCACACAGTAATGCTCCTGGCACCATATTATGCCCCTGACATCATATTATGCCGCACACAGTAATGCCCCAGACACCATATTATGCCCCTGACATCATATTATGCCGCACACAGTAATGCCCCTGACACCATATTATGCCCCTGACATCATATTATGCCGCACACAGTAATGCCCCTGACACCATATTATGCCCCTGACATCATATTATGCCGCACACAGTAATGCCCCTGACACCATATTATGCCCCTGACATCAGATTATGCCGCACACAGTAATGCCCCAGACACCATATTATGCCCCTGACATCATATTATGCCGCACACAGTAATGCCCCTGACACCATATTATGCCCCTGCAGTAATGCCCCTGACACCATATTATGACCCCATAGTAATTCCCTGGCACCATATTATGCCACTGCACTAATGCCCCTGACACCATATTTTTTCACCACAGTAATGCCCCGACACAATATTATGCCCCCACAGTTATAGCCCACCTCAGCCATACCCTACTGGTTATTCAGTTTTCCCATTTCCTGCAGTTTTTGAAACACAAGGGGTGTACTGCGACTTTTGACTCACCCTGTATAATGTTTAAAGCTTTAAAAGTTGAATATAAGGAGGTAAAACAACAAATAATATAATGGGCATGAATAAGGAACAAACATATAGTGTTATGGATTTTGATGAGGGAGAGGGGCCCCAAAGTGGCTAGGGCCCGTGAGGTCTAAATCCCGCTCCGGATTATACTCAGATATCTGATACAGCATCTGTGAGCTAACAGCACATTCATGTGATAACATTATATTAATGTCTGGCAGTTATCAGCTTATAATTTCTCTGCACAGATTGTCCCTAATAAGGCCCCAGCCCCTTCCTAACTGTCATTATGACATCACAGCCGCATCACAATGCAGCTGAGGCCAGGGTGATGTCACAGACTGTTAGAGTGTTAGCCTTTTGATAGGTAGTTTTTGGCGGAGAAAGACGTGCAGAGATGTTCTCGTGCTTACAGACATTTTTGTGGATATTTCTCATTATTACGGCTGGTCAGGGAGCACCTATTGTGGCAACTGAAGGTAAGCGCCATCTTCCTTATTGTAAGAGTTGTTACTAAGTAGAAATAAATGATATTATTTAGCCAAATAGAGCCATAGACACAAGTATACCTCAGCATTTATAAGGGCGCACAGTACATAATATACAACATACAGACCTCTACAAGCATGACATACATACAACTATACTTTCTATATCACACCCTATATAGTGCTAGTTACATACTGAATGTTATACTAAATATACTGTGTGAGAATAGTACTGGGGTGACATGTGTGACTTACACAGGCCTACTCACCTGTGTCTATAGCAGGTGTAGGCAACATGTGGTAGACCATCTAGTGTGGAACTACATATCCCAGCATGCCCTGTTACAATTTTAGCATGTCTTAACAGCAAAACTATGGCAGGACATGCTGGGAAGTGTAGTTCTGCAGCCAGAGCCGGCCCTAGCCAATTTGATGCCCTAGGCAAAATTTTGTCTGGTGCCCCCTAGCACTGCCGCTAGTTCTGCATCTGACCCAGCAACACTTAGGTAGTGGGGCCCACCGGGGGGTTACCATGTGGTCTAGTTCAACCCTGCATAATGGCACACAGTAATGCCCATAATACACATAATTCCACACAGTGATGCACCTTACACATATGTCCAACATTAGTAATGCTAGTAACTTTTTTTATAAAACTTACTTTTGCTTGCTGGTGTGCTTGCAGTCAGTGTGTACGCCCATGCAGCTCCCTGGATCTGTGCCTGCGTTTTGTGAGATGGGGGTGGCAGGATGGGTGGGTGGGTGCGTGCTTGCGCTGGCACCCGTACAAGGGATGTGACCTCACAGGGTATGCCATCCTGGCATGGGAATTTTACAGCATGGACTGACTAGGAAATAAAGTGTGAGGAGAACACTGCCCATGTTATGTCCCTGCAGACATCTGGGGTTGGCACAGGAATAAGGAACACAGGATAGCAGGGTCCCCCTCCCCCATGTGCACAAGCAGTATAGGTGATGTCAGGTTTATGTGAAGCAGTCTTCCAAATACACATGTGGTATCATAAGGAGCCATCCAGTAATAACCTTATATAGTCAGTGTAAATATCACAGGTCCAGGAATTGCAGTTACCGGGCTTCTGCTGTCTGTCTGAGGTCTCACAAGTCAGGGGCATTCAAGCATGTCAGAGGGAATTTAAAGAACTTTAAGGGAGAGTGTGCATTTTTATTTGACAAATGTAAACAGCAGTGTATACCAGTACTGATTGAATACATTTGGAAAGTAACAGTTAGTTTGTAGACTGTCCCTCCCAGCATGAGATACTGCAGGGACTTGGATGCCCCTAGACATGCTTGGATGCCCTAGGCAAATGCCTAGCCTGCCTATAGCTAAGGCCGGCTCTGTCTGCAGCAGCTGGAATGCCCACATGCTGATCAACCAATGACGGTGGAGATTATGGGAAGACTATCCCCAGGTGTACGCCCATATTATTTACATTACCGCACTCAGATAGCTGTGTAACAGGAGACAGAAACACGTCCCCCATAACACACAGGAAATGTCCTGTCGCAGCGTCACTAGGCAAAGTAAATGTTCATTATTTATACATTACTATACACATTGCTCATCTTCTCTATTCTCTCCGTGGCCTTACATCAGCCACAGATTTAGGTGTCTCCGCAGACCATGCCGGTGTACAGGGGACAGAAGACCCTTATGTTCCTACAGACACAGGTAACTAACAGTGATGAAAGTCAGACATATATGTGCTATGTGTTAGTAATAGGGATCAGTGGGGACAGGGACGGCATCTGTGTGTGTGAGGGGGGTAAGTTACATCTTCCACTGGCAGCAGCTGGGTGAGATTGGGGCATCATTTGCCTAGTATTGCACTTATGCCCATAAGTCAGCTTTGTGCTGCAGAATATAACATATCAGCAGGTGCAGAGTACTCAGTGAGGCATTCCCAGGTTAGGGCGCAGGTTACTCCCCAAAATACATGTGATGGTTACACACCATCAGTGGCAAACGCAGGATTTCTAGGAAATGATATGCGCTGAGCTTCAGCATATTCTGCACTTACTAGTGACAACAAAGCTGTTTTCAGAATTGTTTCATATAAGGAATTGATCTATGTGTAACACAGCTGTAAATGACATGACGCTTATTCACAGAACCTTCTTTCTTTCTTGCAGGATTGCTGATTGCCGCTACATGTTTCTGCTTCTTCTCATTGGCGGTAATGCTGGCCTTCTGCATTTACATCTGGTAACTCAGTGATATCATTTACAGATAAAGGGCCCTATTCAAAGTTGTTAGCAAACCAAAAAAGGCCACTAATGGGCAAAACCATGGGGGTCATTCTGACCCAATCGCACACTGCAGTTTATTGCAGCTGTGCGATGGGGTCAGGACTGCGCATGTGGCGCCGTCGGGCCGCTACGATCGCCCCTGCCTGATTGACAGGCAGAGGCGGTCGCTGGGCAGGGGGGTGGAATGGTGGCATTTGGCTGCTGTTTCATCGGCGTGGTCCGGCCAATGCAGGCATGGCCGGACCGAACGGGGGGCGGGCCGCAGCGGCTGCGTGATGTCACATGCAGCCGCTGTGGGCCGGGGAGCGACGAGTAGCTGTGCGATGCCTTTGCACTTCTGCAGGGGGCGACCAGCACTGACATGCGGGGTGGGATAGCCCTGTGCTGGGCGTCCCCCTGCATTTCAGTGTGAATGATCGTAGCTGTGCTATATTTAGCACATCTATGATCATCTCGGTATAACCCCCCCATGTGCACTGCAGGTGGGGCAGGTGTAACATGTGCAGAGATTTGGATTTGGGTGGGGTGTGTTCAAATGGAAATCTACATTGCAGTGTAAAAATAAAAAAGCCAGTATTTACCCTGCAGAGAAACAATACAACCCACCCAAATCTAACTCTCTCTACACATGTTACATCTGCCCCAACCACAGTGCAACATGATTTTGCCCATTAGTGGGCTTTTTTGGTTTGCTAATAAACCTGAATAACATTCAATGTTACAGTTTATTTACCTACAGTAGATAACAGGAGTATTAGTTATTACCAGTATAATAGAAAGGGTTAATACAGGCACTCTGCTGTCAGCGTATGAGAATATGATTTTACTGACACACTAATAGACAGTAATATGCTATATTAGCACCGCCAATAGAGTGACAACAACTTGCAGACCTGTCCCTTTTATCAGAACTCTTGTTTGCACTTAGCAGGATATATAGTGGAAAGTAGAGCACAACCACTTCTGCATTGCTGTGCTATACTGTGATATCATAGGCTGCCCTGTGTTCCTGTGCTGTACTGTAATACATTATGCTACCGTGTTATATAATGTGCCTCTATACACTGCACTGTGAAATGCGTTTAGGATATAGGGGGCTGATGGTTTTTCTGTTCTGCTACTGAGTACTTTTCATTCTTTTTGTACATTTAGGAAGAGACCAAAGTCGGAGAGAAAGTTGGACCCCGATATTGAGGCTGGAGACAATGGCAGTGGGAGCATTCTGGAAGAAGAACAACAGGAAGAAGAAAAAACAGAAGAAGAAGCAGAAGCAAATGAAGCTGCAGCAGAAGAAGAAGCAGCAGCAGCAAAAGAAGCGGCAGCAGTGGACATCAATAAAGACAGAGCGGCACCAGAAGAACAAGTTTATTTTCTGGATGACAAGGAAACACACAAGAAGGTGGAGGCTGCTATGGTTATACCACCGACCAAGCGTGTACCAATCACCAGCGGCTTTCTGTTTGATGAACGGGCTACTTATGAGTACCGCCTACCTTCTGGATTTTAGAGCTGCATGATATTTGGCGGAGGCTAATATCATGCTTGGTTTGTCAGCATTGTTACTGTTATTCCATCTGGCATTCACTACTGGCAGGGCCCTCCAAAGTGGACAGGTCCCAAAAAAACACCACAGAAGAAAGACCTAGCAATCAACTTCCAGATGCTGCTTCAGAATCCCCAACAGCTGCTGCTGTAGTTCTCTGCTGCAGCTCTCCTCTTCCAGCATCTCTTCCAGATATGCAGGCAGCTCCCATAGGGAAGTGTGAGCCGCTCAGCACACTCCTATGCCACAGGGTAAGATCCACCACCTAGCTCCAGCGTTATAGCCTCCGCTCCCAGCTCCTGCCTTCCCTGTGCTCCGCTGGAAAAGTTGAAGGTCACGAAAAAGAGTAAAAACAAGCAGCGAGATGGCATGATACAGTCATCATGAGTCAGCATTGACTTGACAGCACTTAACAGCCACAGCAATATCCTGATTATTCATCCTGTGGTCACCCTGGGACTCTTCCCATCATTAGATGTCCTCCTGGGGGTGTTGCTGTCGGGCTCTGGACCTCCATTGTGCCCCCCAACCAGTAACATATCGGAGCAGGCTAGGATAGGGACTTGCAGAATATTGGGGTCCCTTGACGTGGGCTGCAAGCTTAAATGTTTTGATCAAAACATGACCAAATCCCCTCTGTTTAATTTGCTACATACACACAGATTTGTAGTATATTATTGTTAGCGGCAACAGCTAATGGATTCTTCTTTGTATACATATATAGCATGAATATGGCCACCAGCTGGTACCAGTGGCGTGCGATGAGGTCAGAGGCTGGTGAGGCACTACAGCCATAATGTCCGCCAAATCCTGGCGATGACCCCTACCGCCGCCGAGCCAATGCCCACTACTGCCACTTAGCCGATGCCTGCAGCCACCGCCAATGGCTTACAAACTAGCCCACCATCAACTGACCCAGCCCTCCGCCACTAATTTGCGGGTGGTCTTCTGTTTGCCGGCGGTCGGGCTCCCGGCGCTCAGTATACCGGCGCCGGGAGCCCGACAGCCGGAATACCGACAATTATTTTCCCTCGTGGGGGTCCACGACCCCCATAGAGGGAGAATAAAATAGTGTGGCGCGCGTAGCGCGCCACCGTGCCCGTAGCGTGGCGAGCGCAGCGAGCCCGCAAGGGGCTCATTTGCGCTCGCCAAGCTGTCGGTAAGCCGGCGGTCGGGCTCCCGGCGCCGGGATGCTGGTCGCCGGGAGCCCGACCGCCGGCCAGCCGTAGTGAACCCCTAATTTGCACCTCAGTCCGATGCCGCCAATGCCCGCTGCCTGCCTGCTTATCATACTTGTGATATATTGTACATTTTTATAGAAAAAAAATAAAAATTAGTGTTTGGGAAGGGAGTGGGAGGAGGACATGAATGCAATTTTGTTGTCCAGGGCTTCCATTAACTTAATGGAGAAGGATCTGAATGTGTTAAAAAATGTAAAAAATAAATGCGTGAGGTCCCCCTTCCTTAGTATAACCAGCCTCGGGCTCTTTGAGCTGGTCCTGGTTGTCTAAATACTGGGAAAAAATTGGACAGGGGTTCCCCATATTTAGACAACCAGCACCGGGCTCTTAGACCGGTCCTGGTTCCAAAAATACGGGGGACAAAAGATGTAGGGGTCCCCCGTATTTTTAAAACCAGCACCGGACTCCACTAGCCAGGGACATAATGCCACAGTCGGGGGACACATTTATGTAGGTCCCTGCGGCCGTGGCATTACCCCCCCAACTAGTCACCCCTGGCCGGGGTTCCCTGGAGGAGTGGGGACCCCTTAAATCAAGAGGTCCCCCCCCCCCTCCAGGCACCCAAGGGCCAGGGGTGAAGCCCGAGGCTGTCCCCAGCCCCCCTGGGCGGTGGGTGCCGGGCTGATAGCCATAAGTGTGAATAAAAAAGAATATTGTTTTTTGTTGTGGAACTAAAAGGCCCAGCAAGCCTCCCCCGCTTGCTGGTACTTGGAGAACCTCAAGTGCCAGCATGCGGGGAAATAATGAGCCCGCTGGTACCTGTAATTCTACAACAGAAAAAATACCCAAATAAAGACACAACACACACACCATGAAAGTAAAAATTTATTCAAACACACTTACACACTCACACATACTTACCTACATCCTGATCCCACGCCGGTCACGTCCACTTGTCCAGTAGAATCCAATAGGTGGTTCCTGTAAAAATGAGAGAGAGATCACTTACCTACATCCCACGCCGGTCACGTCCACTTGTCCAGTAGAATCCAATAGGTGGTTCCTGTAAAAATGAGAGAGAGATCACTTACCTACATCCCACGCCGGTCACGTCCACTTGTCCAGTAGAATCCAATAGGTGGTTCCTGTAAAAATGAGAGAGAGATCACTTACCTACATCCCACGCCGGTCACGTCCACTTGTCCAGTAGAATCCAATAGGGCCGGTATCTGTAAAAATGAAAATTATACTTACAAAGTAATCCACAGGAGGAGAGAGAGAAATGAATGAATATTATGCACTCGCTGATGCGGGAAGACGTTAGCACAGACAGGGGAGAGGCTGCTGCTAACTGGGATGATGGAGCAGGCTCCCCCAATAGTTGTGAGCCTAGTAGCTGTACCCCTAGTAGCTTTGCCCCCAGTAGCATTGCCCCGAGTAGTTGTGACCCCTTGTAGTTGTGCCCCCAGTCGCTGTGCCCCCAGTAGTTGTGACCCCAGTCGCTGTGCCCCTTGTAGCTTTGCCCCTAGCTGTGCCTGAAGTAGTTGTGCCCCCTGTCGGTGTGCCCTCAGTCGCTTTGCCCCCAGTAGCTGTGACCCCAGTAATTGTGCCCCCAGTTGCTGTGCCCCTTGTAGTTGAGCCCCCCAATTGCTGTGCCCCTTGTAGTTGTGCCCCCCAGTTGCTGTGCCCCCAGTTGCTGTGCCCCTTGTAATTGTGCCCCCCAGTTGCTGTGCCCCTTTGTACTTGTGCCCCTTATAGCTGTGCCCCTTGTTGCTGTGCCCCTGTTGCTGTGCCCCTTGTGGTTGTGCCCCCCAGTTGCTGTGCCCCTGTTGCTGTGCCCCTTGTTGTTGTACCCCCCTGTTGCTGTGTCCCTTGTTGATGCGCCCCCCAGTTGCTGTGCCCCTGTTGCTGTGCCCCTTGTTGTTGTGCCCCCCAGTTGCTGTGCCCCTGTTGCTGTGCCCCCCAGTTGTAGTGCCCCCCAGTTTCTGTGCCCCTTGTTGTTGTGCCCCGCAGTTGCTGTGCCCCTCTTGCTGTGCCACTTGTTGTGCCCCCCAGTTGCTGTACCCCCCAGTTGTAGTGCCCCCTTGTTGTTGTGCCCCTATTGCTGTGCCCCTCTTGCTGTGCCACTTGTTGTTGTGCCCCCCAGTTGCTGTGCCCCTCTTGCTGTACCCCTTGTTGTGCCCCCCCAGTTGCTGTGCCCCCCCAGTTGTTGTGCCCCCGAGTTGCTGTGCCCCCCAGTTGTTGTGCCCCTCTTGCTGTGCCCCAACACAAAAAAACAACAACACACACACACACACATACTCACCGCTTCTGCAGCGCTGTCCTCCGTCCGTCCGCCGCTGGCTCGTCTCTTCTGTACTATGGGAGAGACGTCATGACTCATGACGTCTCTCCCATAGTAGCGGTGCTGGCTGCAGCGGGCGCCCACACAGCCCACGGCGCCTGCTGCAGCCGGGAAGGGGGTGATTGGACAGCGGATCCAGCACTGGATCCGATGGGCCAATCACATCTGGGGCACTGACAGGGGCGTGCATTCATCGCACGCCCCTGTCATTGCGGCACCAGTATAGGTGCCGCTTCCCCATTCATTTTCAATGGGCTTTCACAGCCCATTGCTGCGCCCCGCCCCCTGCCCGCCCCCCGCTGCCCGGAGTTTTAATGTTAGCAGCGAGAGGCACCTCTCCCACTGCCTCCCACCCTCACAAGCAGCCGGGGGGGGGGGGGGGGGGAATTATTAAAATAATAAAAAAAGATATTTATAACAGACTGTGTTATAAATATCTTCTTTTTATTATTTTAATCATTATGACAGGGGAGGCACTGCCTCTCCTGCCTCCCCTGACTGCACGTCCCTGGCTGGTACCATGTACAATATGGTAAACCCGAGCATGGGCATATTTCTTTTCTGTTTTGTTTCCAAATATTTTGCCTAGTGCTGTCATGGCAGTGTACAATTAAGGCTATAAATTGCCTTCTTGGGTTTGGTTCACAGGCCAGCCCTGTATGGATGTTCCCCTATGTAGGTGAAAGGTATATATACCTGCATTGCAATGGTGTGCTGAGTATATAGGCTAGGTTAGAGACTTTCAGAATATTGGGGTCCCTTGACGATGGGCTACATCATACCTCCAAACTATCCTGCATTCAGCGGGACAGTCCCGTTTTCCTAGGACTGTTCCGCTGTCTCACCTGTGGGCTGCTATGTGCCCCATGGTAGTAGGGTAGTTGGGAGAGCACACACCACTGCTCTATACGCCCCCAACAGTGATGGGAATGGGGGTTCGCAAAACTTCACCCACTTTCACATAGACTATGCCCCCTTTGAGGTCACATGTGTGCGCCTTTGCGGTTGCTGCCGCTCGATTGACCACAATGTTGGGAGATATGCTACAAGCCTAAATTTTCTGATCAAAATATGACCAAATCCCCTCTGCTACATACACATGGATTTGCAGTATAATATTAGCGCTGATAGCAACTGTCTATCTATCTATCTATCTATCTATCTATCTATCTATCTATCTATACACACGCACAAGGTATAGATACATTTACTTTACATACACAAAGTGTAGTGTATATGTACACTGTGTGATTATGTGTGTGTATTTGTATATATGTGTGTGTATGTGTATATATATATATATATATATATATATATATATTAAAGTAACCATAGTGGACTGGTAAAGGATTTCAAGTTCATATATATATATATATATATATATATATTTGTATATAGTTTTTATTATTATTATTATCATTATTATTATTTATTTATATGGTGCCACAAGGGATTCGCAGCGCCCGTTACACAGTACATAAGCAAATGAGCAAACAAGAAAGCAGTACTTACAGTGCAAGACAAAATAGGATAGGTATAGAAAACCCGGGGTTAGGTGCAACCAACGGGAGTATGGAGTATAAGATAGCACAAGTAAGAAAAGGAAATGCACATGATATATATATTTCTTAATGGAAGGTGATAAGGTAGGTGTTCTGCAGCCTTGTTAGGTTCGCAGAGGTGGATGGCGTTTTCTGTTTCTACCACATCCACCACATGGTTCTTAGTCTATCTGACTGGACCCCACTCCGGTGGAGACTCGTCTACTACGTTTCCGTTAGTCCGGGAATAGACCAGGACCTGTGAGTTACTTGTAAAATCCAAAGGGGGACATTCTGGAGTTACAGATGTTCCCCTCACTGATTTTCTAATAGATCTTGCCATTTCCCCTCTGGAAGAGGAGGTAGTACGCGACGCCATACCAGAGGTGCGTCAGGTTCAAGGCATTGTCCTGCTGTCCCTTATTTTTTAAAAAAATAAAAAAAATAAGATGTTTAAATGCGTTGTTTTCCGCATTCAGTTTACCTGGCGGGAGATCCAGGATTGTATTTGCCATTTCACCGGAGTGATGGCAGTATGATGGTTTTCTTTCAATAATAGGAGCCATTGTTATTCTGTACTAAGACGCTCTCCTGATTAAAGCGAGGTCAAGAAACAAGTGGTGCAAGGCGTTGTTTCTCTCTGACTGTTCTTCAACACTGGGAATGGCTGTTGTTCCCAACGACGCATATGTCGGGGGTGGGTATCAGAGTAGATACTGAACGGTTGAGGTTCTGTGTTTTTCCTGTGGAATAGGTCTGAGGATCCGGAGTCGGATCAGTTTTGCAATGACAATCCATCATTATGTTCCGTTATGAAGTGGAGGGGTGCGGCCTAAGAGGCCTTTTCGGTGAGTAGGTAAAATGCTAGAGTGTTTTCAAGGGACCAGTTGGAAATGTGGTCCGGGTCTCACCTGCACCGGAATGTGATCCTACTGGCCAGGATGTCGCTCCTGTGGTGTCTGCTCGGTTCTCACCTTCTGGAGGGACGAAAGTTCGGATCCAAGATTAGATCCTGGTGTTAATGCATGCAGATCTCCGAGGCTGGGGATTAGTCCTTGCAAGGGACGTATTTCCGGAGGAAAAGGTCAAGCTGGGAAGATTGTCTGTACTATGCTTTCTTGATTTAAGAGCTATTTTCAACGAACATATTTTTCGTGGTCCGCCCGTGTTACTTCTGTCGGACGACTTAACAGCAGTGGCGTAAGTAAGCCACTAAGCCGGAACAAGGAGCAAAGCGGAAATGGCAGAAGGTGCAAAAAATTTGCCGCTGAGTGGAAAGACTGATAAACGCTTTATTAGTGGTCTTCACTCCGGAGGTAAACGACGGAGAATTAGATTTCCTCTGCAGCTGCAATCTCCTTCCGGGAGAAATACAGTCGTCATCAAGAAGTTTTCACAGAAGTGACAAGTCTTTGAGGAGTACCTCAATTGGACATGTTGGCATTTCGCCTCAACGAGAGGCCTCAAGGATATTGTTCCAGGTCAAGGGACACTCAAGCTATGGCAGTGGATGCCCTCGTGACACCTTGGGTGTTTTCAGTCGGTCTATGTGTTCCCTCCGTTTTCACCTTTTCTGAAGGGATAACCGTAAGACGAACAAAGGTTCATGAGATCCTCATTGTTCCGATCTAGCCAAGGAGTGCTTGGTTTACAGGTTTTCATGATTACTCATGGAAGATTTCTGACCGCTTTGTCTACATAAGGAACTGTTACAAAGATCAGGGAGTGTTTCAAGACTTACCGTGACTGCGTTTGACGGCGTGGAGGTTGAATGCCATATCCTAGCCAGAAAAGGTATTTCCAGTGAAGTCGTTTCCACATTTCTTCAGGCTAGAAAAGAAGTAACAGCATAACCTTACCACCGTAGTCGGCGTAAAGATGTGTCTTGGTATGAATCCAAGAAGACTCCTACGGAAGATTTTCAGCTGGGTCGTTCTTCTCCTCTCCTTGCAAGCAGTTGTGGATACAGGCCTAAAGTTAGGCTCCATTTCAGTGCAGTTTTAGTCTTTTACATTTTCTCAAAGAAAAAAAAAAGAATTGGCCACCTTTCTGGAAGTTCGGACTTTCGTGAAAGCAGTACTGCACATCCAACCTCCGGTTGTGCCGCCATTGGCACCATGGGACCTTGACGTGGTGTTGTGTTTTCTTGTGTCACACTGTTTGGAACCTTTATGAAAGGTTGTGTTAAAAATTTCTCTCTTGAAGAGTGGTCATGCTACTGGATTTGGCGTCCGCAAGGCGTGTGTCGGAAGTAGCGGCTTTGTCTCACAAGAGCTCCTGTTGGATCTTCCATGTGTAGAGCGGAATTGAGAACTCGGATAATAGTTCTACAAAGAAGGTGGCTCTGTGTTTCGCAGAAACCAGCCTATTGTGATGCCTGTGATTACTTAAGCTTTGGCTGATTCAAAGGCTCTCGATGTCGTCGGGACTTTGACTATTTTTGACGCCTCGTTGGCTCAGGTTGGGGAAACAGAGGCTCTGCTTGTCCAGTATGCTCCCAGCATAATTGGGACACCTGCATCTATGCAGTCTGTTTTACGCTGGATCTGTGATACAATTTGGTGTGCTCATTCTACGGCTGGATTGCCGTTACCATTGTTGGTGGAGACCCATTCTCCTAGGAAGATGGGCTCTTCTTGGGCGGATGCCCGAGGAGTCTCGGCAGTTCAACTTTGCAGAGCGGCTACTTGGTTGGGTTCAAACTCTTTTGCTAAACTGTACAAATTTGATACCCTGGTTTCTGAGGACCTCATGGTTGCTCAAATCGGTGCTGCAGAGTCGTCCGCACTCTCCCGCCCGGTCTGGAGCTTTGGTATAAAAACCCCATGGTCCTTACGGAGTCCCCAGCATCCTCTAGATCGTATGTGAAAATAGGATTTGAATACCTACCGGTAAATCCTTTTCTCTTAGTCCGTAGAGGATGCTGGGCGCCCGTCCCAGTGCGTACTGTGTCTGCAGTTCTTGGTTATAGTTACTCTGGTGGTGTTTCTTTCTGTAAGGCTGTTGCTGACGTGGTGCTTACCATGGCAGGCAGTGTTTTATTATTGGTTGTGTTGACACACTGGTTGTGTTGCATATTCTCTCAGCATGTGGTTGTGTATTTTTCATGCTGTTGGCTGGTATTCTATTGATTGCCACGTTCTGCGGTATGTTCGTGGTGTGAGCTGGTATGACACTCACTGTGTTTAAACAATAAATTCTTTCCTCGAAAGGTCCCTCTCCCTGGGCACAGTTTTCTAACGGAGGTCTGGAGGAGGGGCATAGAGGGAGGAGCCAGTTAACACCCATTCAAAGTCTTATAGCGTGCCCATGTCTCCTGTGGATCCCGTCTATACCCAATGGTCCTTACGGAGTCCCCAGCATCCTCTATGGACTAAGAGAAAAGGATTTACCAGTAGATATTAAAATCCTATAATAAATATCTATATCTATCTATCTATCTATCTATCTATCTATCTATCTATCTATCTATCTATCTATCTATATATATATATTCATACTTAGTGCTAAAAAGGAAATAGGGCAGGACAGAGGTGGGCAGTGATGTGGGTGGAGCTACCACAGGGGTGGGGCATAAATTGGTGCATAAAAATGCAGTTATGCTATGTGGGTCGCGCCCATTTATGGCATAAACATTTTAATGGGACAATATGCGCAGATGGAAAGTGCCACAAAAAAAGTGTGGTCTCGCAAGTGAGAGACATATGACCCCACAGTAAAGCATCTGACACCATATTATGCCGCACACAGTAATGCCCGACACCATATTAAGCCCCACACAGTAATGCCCCTGACACCATATTATGACCCCATAGTAATGCCCTGGCACCATATTATGCCACTGCACTAATGCCCCTGACACCATATTTTTTCACCACAGTAATGCCCCGACACAATATTATGCCCCCATAGTTATAGCCCACCTCACCCATACCCTACTGGTTATTCAGTTTTCCCATTTCCTGCAGTTTTTGAAACACAAGGGGTGTACTGCGACTTTTGACTCACCCTGTATAATGTTTAAAGCTTTAAAAGTTGAATATAAGGAGGTAAAACAACAAATAATATAATGGGCATGAATAAGGAACAAACATATAGTGTTATGGATTTTGATGAGGGAGAGGGGCCCCAAAGTGGCTAGGGCCCGTGAGGTCTAAATCCCGCTCCGGATTATACTCAGATATCTGATACAGCATCTGTGAGCTAACAGCACATTCATGTGATAACATTATATTAATGTCTGGCAGTTATCAGCTTATAATTTCTCTGCACAGATTGTCCCTAATAAGGCCCCAGCCCCTTCCTAACTGTCATTATGACATCACAGCCGCATCACAATGCAGCTGAGGCCAGGGTGATGTCACAGACTGTTAGAGTGTTAGCCTTTTGATAGGTAGTTTTTGGCGGAGAAAGACGTGCAGAGATGTTCTCGTGCTTATAGACATTTCTGACGTCCTAGTGGATGCTGGGAACTCCGTAAGGACCATGGGGAATAGATGGGCTCCGCAGGAGACTGGGCACTCTAAAAGAAAGATTAGGTACTATCTGGTGTGCACTGGCTCCTCCCTCTATGCCCCTCCTCCAGACCTCAGTTAGAATCTGTGCCCGGCCAGAGCTGGGTGCTCCTAGTGGGCTCCCCTGAGCTTGCTAGAAATAAAGTATTTGTTAGTTTTTTTATTTTCAGTGAGATCTGCTGGCAACAGACTCACTGCTACGTGGGACTGAGGGGAGAGAAGCAAACCTACCTGCTTGCAGCTAGCTTGTGCTTCTTAGGCTACTGGACACCATTAGCTCCAGAGGGTTCGAACACAGGGCCTGACGTCGATCGTCCGTTCCCGGAGCCGCGCCGCCATCCCCCTTGCAGAGCCAGAAGACAGAAGAGAAGCGATGAAATCGGCGGCTGAAGACTCCTGTCTTCATTAAGGTAGCGCACAGCACCGCAGCTGTGCGCCATTGCTCCCACAGCACACCACACACTCCGGTCACTGTAGGGTGCAGGGCGCTGGGGGGAGGGGGGGCGCCCTGGGCAGCAATAAAAATACCTTTTGGCATAAAAATACACATAATACAATCTGTGACTGTATATGTGTAAAACCCCCGCCATTTTTCAGTCAGAAACTGCAGGGAGAAACCCGCCGCTGAGGGGGTGGGGCCTTCTTCCTCAGCACACCAGTGCCATTTTCCCTTCACAGCTCCACTGGAAGCAGCTCCCCAGGCTCTGCCCTGCAGTATTCCTGATAAAAGAAGGGTAAAAAAGAGAGGGGGGGCACATAAATTTAGGCGCAAAATAATATATATTAAGCAGCTATTGGGTAAATCACTTTTTGTAGTGTGAATCCCTGTGTTATATAGCGCTGTGGTGTGTGCTGGCATACTCTCTCTCTGTCTCCCCAAAGGACTTTGTGGGGTCCTGTCCTCAGTCTGAGCATTCCCTGTGTGTGTGCGGTGTGTCGGTACGGCTGTGTCGAAATGTTTGATGAGGAGGGTTACGTAGAGGCGGAGCAGAGGCAGATAAGTGTGGTATCGCCCCCGACGGGGCCGACACCTGATTGGATGGATATGTGGAAGGTCTTAACCGACTGTATCAACTCCTTACATAAAAGGTTCGATGACGCAGCAGCCTTGGGACAGCCGGGATCTCAGCCTGTGCCTGCCCAGGCGTCTCAGAGGCCATCAGGGGCTCATAAACGCCCGCTAGCTCAGATGGTAGACACAGATGTCGACACGGAGTCTGACTCCAGTGTAGACGATGATGACACAAATGTATTGCACATTTCTGACGTTAACCCGGTTACTACCAAGAAGGGTATTATGTTTGGGGAGAAAAAGCAGCCAGTGACTTTTCCCCCATCTGATGAATTAAATGAATTGTGTGAAGAAGCTTGGAGTTCCCCTGATAAGAAACTAGTGATTTCTAAGAGGTTACTGATGGCATACCCTTTCCCGCTAATGGACAGGTTACGTTGGGAAACATCCCCTAGGGTGGACAAGGCGCTCACACGCTTATCAAAAAGGGTGGCACTGCCGTCTCAGGATATGGCCGCCCTAAAGGAGCCTGCGGATAGAAAGCAGGAAGCTATCCTGAAGTCTGTGTATACACAGTCGGGTACTATGCTGAGACCTGCTATTGCTTCAGCATGGATGTGTAGTGCTGCAGCAGCATGGACTGATACCCTGTCAGACAACATTGATTCCCTCGACAGGGACACTATTTTGTTAACCATAGAACATATAAAGGACGTAGTCTTATATATGCGGGATGCACAGAGGGACATTTGCCTGCTGGCATCGAGAATTAATGCAATGTCCATTTCTGCCAGGAGAGTATTATGGACTCGGCAGTGGACAGGTGATGCTGATTCTAAAAAACACATGGAGGTTTTGCCTTATAAGGGTGAGGAATTGTTTGGGGACGGTCTCTCGGACCTCGTATCCACAGCAACAGCTGGGAAGTCGACTTTTTTACCTCAGGTTCCCTCACAGCCTAAGAAAGCACCGTATTATCAAATGCAGTCCTTTTGGCCTCAGAAAGGCAAGCGGGTCAGAGGCGCATCCTTTCTGGCCAGAGGCAGGGGTAGAGGAAAGAAGCTGCACCAGGCAGCAAGTTCCCAGGAACAAAAATCCTCCCCCGCTTCCACTAAGTCCACCGCATGACGCTGGGGCTCCACAGGCGGAGCCAGGTGCGGTGGGGGCGCGTCTCCGAAACTTCAGCAACCAGTGGGTTTGCTCACAGGTGGATCTCTGGGCTGTACAAATTGTATATCAGGGATACAAGCTGGAGTTCGAGGCGACTCCCCCTCACCGTTACCTCAAATCAGCCTTGCCAGCTGCTCCCAGGGAAAGGGAGGTAGTACTGGCGGCAATTCACAAGTTGTACCTCCAGCAGGTGATAATCAAGGTTCCCCTCCTTCATCAGGGACGGGGTTACTATTCCACAATGTTTGTGGTACCGAAACCAGACGGTTCGGTGAGACCCATTCTGAATTTAAAATCCTTGAACACTTATATAAGGAAGTTCAAGTTCAAAATGGAATCGCTCAGGGTGGTTATTGCAAGCCTGGAAGAGGGGGATTTTATGGTGTCGCTGGACATCAAGGATGCTTACTTGCATGTCCCCATTTACCCACCTCACCAGGAGTACCTCAGGTTTGTGGTACAGGACTGTCATTACCAATTCCAGACGTTGCCGTTTGGTCTGTCCACGGCACCGAGAGTATTTACCAAGGTAATGGCCGAAATGATGATACTACTTCAGAAGAAGCGAGTTATAATTATCCCGTACTTGGACGATCTCCTTATAAAGGCGAGGTCCAGAGAGCAGTTGTTGGTCAGCGTAGCACTCTCTCAGGAGGTGTTGCAACAGCACGGCTGGATTCTGAATATTCCAAAGTCGCAGCTGATTCCTGTGACTCGTCTGCTTTTCCTGGGCATGATTGTGGACACAGAACAGAAGAAGGTATTTCTCCCGGTGGAGAAGGCCCAGGAATTGTCATCTCTGGTCAGGGACCTCCTGAAATTAAAACAGGTGTTGGTGCATCACTGCACACGAGTCCTGGGAAAGATGATGATGAAAGATTCCCTTCGGCAGGTTCCATGCAAGGATCTTTCAGTGGGATCTGTTGGACAAATGGTCCGGATCGCATCTTCAGATGCATCGGTTGATCACCCTGTCCCCAAGGGCCAGGGTGTCTCTGCTGTGGTGGCTGCAGAGTGCTCATCTTCTCGAGGGCCGCAGGTTCGGCATACAGGACTGGGTCCTGGTGACCACGGATGCAAGCCTCCGAGGATGGGGGGCAGTCACTCAGGAAAGAAACTTCCAAGGACAGTGGTCAAGTCAGGAGACTTCACTACACATATATCTACTGGAACTAAGGGCCATTTACAACGCCCTGAGTCAAGCAGAGCCCCTGCTTCAAAACCAACCTGTGCTGATTCAATCAGACAACATCACGGCGGTCGCCCATGTAAACCGCCAGGGCGGCACTAGAAGCAGGATGGCGATGGCAGAAGCCACAAGGATTCTTCGATGGGCAGAGAATCACGTGCTAGCACCAGTGGCGGATCCAGGGGGGGGCACTTGGGCCCGTGCCCCCCCTGTCATTTGTGGCCTCTACCCCGTTCCGTCCCCCATCGGCATCGGCGCCACACAGGGAGATGACGGGCGCCTGCGAGATTGTGTTACCAGCAGGTGCCCATCTCCCTGCACGGCGGTAGCCGGAGCTCAATACTGAGCTCCGGCTTCTGGCGCTGTCACTGTGCGCCGTGCGCTATGGGAGAGACGTCAGTCATGACGTCTCTCTCATAGTGCTGAGGAGAGGACGCCAGGAGGAGAACTGCAGCGGCCTGGAAGCGGGAACAGGGCTCGGTAAGAATTGCTTTTTTCTTCCTTAATGCAGCGGGGGCATCTACTGGGGGCAAACTACGGGGGTACATTACTACTGGGGGCATCAACAAGGGGCATTACTACTGGGGGGGCATTACTACAGGGGGCATATAACTGGGGGCATCACTACTGGGGGGGTCATCTATTGGGGGCAGCTACTGGGGGCATTATTACTGGGGGGCACCTACAGGGGGCATTACTACTGGGGGGTCATCTATTGGGGGCACCTAATGGGGGACATTTTTTCTGGGGGACATCTACTGGGGGCATTATACTGAGGGGCATCTACTTGGGGCATAACTACTGTTGGGTCATCTATTGGGGGCAGCTACTGGGGCATTATTACTGGGGGGCATCTACTGGGGGCATTACTACTGGGGGATCATCTATTGGGGGCATTACTACTGGGGGCAAACTACTGGAGGACATTATTACTGGGGAGCATCTACTGGGGGACATTATTACTGGGGGGCAACTACTGGGGGCAAACTGCTGGGGGACATTATTACTGGGGACATCTACTGGGGGACATTATTACTGGGGGGCACCTACTGGGGGCACACTGCTGGGGGACATTATTACTGGGTGGCATCTACTGGGGGCAAACTACTGGGGGACATTATTAACTGGGGGCCATCTACAAAGGTGCTAACTACTGGGGCATACTACAGGAGGGCATTACTACTGGCTGCTTAACTACAGGGGCATTACTACTTGGGGGCTAAACTACAGGGGGGCATAACTACAGGGGCCAAACTACTGGGGGCAATACTACTGAAGGCTAAACTATAAGGGGGGCATAACTACAGGGGCTAAACTACAATGGGGAAAACTACAGGGGGGGCATTACTACTGGTGGCTAAACTAGTGGGGGCATTACCACTGGGAGGCTAAACTAAAGGGGGAGGTAAACTACTGGGGTCATAAATGCAGGGGCATTACCACAGGGGGCATAATGACTGGGGGCATTACTACAGGCAACATTGCTACTGGGGGCAATATGGGCATTGCATAAGGGACACCACTACTATGGGGTCTATATAAGGGGCACTACCAGTACAGTGGACATTGCATAATGAGCGCTACAACTGTGGGCATTGTATAAGAAGCGCCACCTCACATGCACCGAAGCCGCACGCAAATGTACTTGCCCCTTCCATGGTGCCCCCCTATCATTTTCTTCTGGATCCGCCCCTGGCTAGCACTGTCAGCAGTGTTCATTCCGGGAGTGGACAACTGGGAAGCAGATTTCCTCAGCAGGCACGACCTCCACCCGGGAGAGTGGGAACTTCATCCAGAAGTCTTCACGCAGATTGTAAACCGTTGGGAACGGCCACAGGTAGACATGATGGCGTCCCGCCTCAACAAAAAGCTAAAAAAATATTGCGCCAGGTCAAGGGACCCTCAGGCGATAGCTGTGGACGCGCTAGTGACACCGTGGTTGTACCAGTCGGTTTATGTGTTCCCTCCTCTTCCTCTCATACCCAAGGTACTGAGGATAGTAAGAAAGAGAGGAGTAATAACTATACTCATCGGTCCGGATTGGCCAAAAAGAACTTGGTACCCAGAACTACAAGAAATGATCTCAGAGGACCCATGGCCTCTGCCTCTCAGACAGGACCTGTTACAGCAAGGGCCCTGTCTGTTCCAAGACTTACCGTGGCTGCGTTTGACGGCATGGCGGTTGAACGCTGGATCCTAACGGAAAAGGGCATTCCAGATGAAGTGATTCCTACGCTGATAAAAGCTAGGAAGGATGTGACAGCACAGCATTATCATCGCATATGGCGGAAATATGTTGCTTGGTGTGAGGCCAGGAAGGCCCCAACAGAGGAATTCCAGCTGGGTCGATTTCTGCACTTCCTACAGTCAGGGGTGACTATGGGCCTAAAATTGCTGTCCATAAAGGTCCAGGTTTCGGCCCTATCCATTTTCTTTAAAAAAGAACTGGCTTCACTGCCTGAAGTTCAGACGTTTGTTTAAGGGAGTGCTGCATATTCAGCCCCCTTTTGTGCCTCCAGTGGCACCTTGGGATCTTAACGTTGTGTTGGATTTCCTGAAATCCCACTAGTTTGAACAACTTAAGACCATGGAGCTAAAATATCTCACGTGGAAAATGGTCGTGCTATTGGCCTTAGCTTAAGCTAGGCGTGTGTCAGAATTGGAGGCTTTGTCATGTAAAAGCCCTTATCTGATCTTCCATATGGACAGGGCAGAATTGAGGACTCGTCCCCAATTTCTCCCTAAGGTGGTATCAGCGTTTCATTTGAACCAACCTATTGTGGTGCCTGCGGCTACTCGGGACTTGGAGGACTCCAAGTTACTGGATGTAGTCAGGGCTTTGAAAATCTATGTAGCCAGTACGGCTGGAATCAGAAAAACTGACTCACTGGGGTAAATTTACTAAGATTCGTGATTCTCCCATTTTGGTGGGAGATTAATCACGAATGACATCGAAAGTGTAAAACTGCAACTATTTGAATTTATTACGACTAATTTACTAAGCTGTCGTATTCTGCATTTTCGTGTTTTCCGATGTCGATGTCATTCGTAATTTTTAACAGTGTTTTACGGGAGTGAATGGCAAAACACTGCCGACTTTAACACAATGAATCACGGCCGGATCTGTGAGATCCGTGCTGGGGTTCATTGTGCACATTTTTTTTTGTTTAAAAATAGTTTAAAATGATAAAAAAAATTGCGTGGGGTCCCCCCTCCTAAGGCAAACCAGCCTCGGGCTCTTTGAGCCGATCCTGGTTGCAGAAATATGGGGAAAAAATGGACAGGGGTTCCCCCATATTTAAACAACCAGCATCGGGCTCTGCGCCTGGTCCTGGTTCCAAAAATACGGGGGACAAAAAGCGTAGGGGTCCCCCGTATTTTTGAAACCAGCACCGGGCTCCACTAGCTGCACATATAATGCCACAGCCGGGGGTCACATTTATACAGTGCCCTGCGGCCGTGGCATCAAATATCCAACTAGTCACCCCTGGCCGGGGTACCCTGGGGGAGTGGGGACCCCTTCAATCAAGGGGTTCCCCCCCAGCCACCCAAGGGCCAGGGGTGAAGCCCGAGGCTGTCCCCCCCCATCCAAAGGGCTGCGGATGGGGTGCTGATAGCCTTTGTTTGAAGTTATGAATATTGTTTTTAGTAGCAGTACTACAAGGCCCAGCAAGCCTCCCCCTCAAGCTGGTACTTGGAGAACCACAAGTACCAGCCTGCGGCGGAAAAACGGACCCGCTGGTACCTGTAGTACTACTACTAAAAAAATACCCCAAAAAAGACAGAAGACACACACCGTGAACGTATAACTTTAATACATACATACATACCAACATAGATACATACTTACCTTATGTTCACACGAGGGTCGGTCCTCTTCTCCAGTAGAATCCATGGGGTACCTGTTGAAAAAATTATACTCACAAAATCCAGTGTAGATCGGTCCTCTTCTGCAAGCAATCCATTTGTAATCCATGTACTTGAGAAAATAAAAAAACGGAGACCCGACCTTGAACTGAAAGGGGCCCGATGTTTTCACATGGGACCCCTTTCCCCGAATGCCAGGAACCCCCTCTGACTTAAGTCCAAGAGGGTTCCATCAGCCAATCAGGGAGCGCCACGTTGTGGCACCCTCCTGATCGGCTGTGTGCTCCTGTACTGAGTGACAGGCAGCACGCGGCAGTGTTACAATGTAGCGCCTATGCGCTCCATTGTAACCAATGGTGGGAACTTTGAGGTCAGCGGTGAGGTTACTCTCGGTCACCCGCTGGCCACAAAGTTCCCACCATTGGTTACAATGGAGCGCATAGGCGCTACATTGTAACACTGCCGCGTGCTGCCTGTCACTCAGTACAGGAGCACACAGCCGATCAGGAGGGTGCCACAACGTGGCGCTCCCTGATTGGCTGATGGAACCCTCTTGGACTTAAGTCAGAGGGGGTTCCTGGCATTCGGGGAAAGGGGTCCCATGTGAAAACATCGGGCCCCTTTCAGTTCAAGGTCGGGTCTCCGTTTTTTTATTTTCTCAAGTACATGGATTACAAATGGATTGCTTGCAGAAGAGGACCGATCTACACTGGATTTTGTGAGTATAATTTTTTCAACAGGTACCCCATGGATTCTACTGGAGAAGAGGACCGACCCTCGTGTGAACATAAGGTAAGTATGTATGTATGTTGGTATGTATGTATGTATTAAAGTTATACGTTCACGGTGTGTGTCTTCTGTCTTTTTTGGGGTATTTTTTTAGTAGTAGTACTACAGGTACCAGCGGGCCCGTTTTTCCGCTGCAGGCTGGTACTTGTGGTTCTCCAAGTACCAGCTTGAGGGGGAGGCTTGCTGGGCCTTGTAGTACTGCTACTAAAAACAATATTCATAACTTCAAACAAAGGCTATCAGCCCCCCATCCGCAGCCCATTGGATGGGTGGGACAGCCTCGGGCTTCACCCCTGGCCCTTGGGTGGCTGGGGGGGGGAACCCTTGATTGAAGGGGTCCCCACTCCCCCAGTGTACCCCGGCCAGGGGTGACTAGTTGAATATTTGATGCCACAGCCGCAGGGCACTGTATAAAAGTGACCCCCGGCTGTGGCATTATCTGTCCAGCTAGTGGAGCCCGGTGCTGGTTTCAAAAATACGGGGGACCCTTACGCTTTTTGTCCCCCATATTTTTGGAACCAGGACCAGGCGCAGAGCCCGATGCTGGTTGCTTAAATATGGGGGAACCCCTGTCAATTTTTTCCCCATATTTTTGCAACCAGGACCGGCTCAAAGAGCCCGAGGCTGGTTATGCTTAGGAGGGGGGACCCCACGCAATTTTTTTTTGGAAAATTAACACTTTCCCAACCCTTCCCACTGATATACATGCACGGATCTCATGGATCCGTGCATGCCTATCCAAACACGGCTCAAAAAAGCAGGTCTGGTTTTTTTTTTAGCACTTTTTTACGAATTGTAATTATTCACGGCAGTGTTTGGCTATTTTGAGATTTGCACTTTTTAGTAAATGACCGAGTTCTACTAATTTGCTGGCGTATTTGACCGATGGTGTATTCATTCGTATTTTTTTTCTTGGACTTCCAAAAAAATACGAATGCCCTCATCACTGCCGTGATTTGAGTTTAGTAAATTACCGAGATGACACTTTGAAGAAAAAACGGCATCTCGGTCAAAATCGGGAGCTTAGTAAATATACCCCACTGTTTATCCTGCATGTACCCAACAAGCTGAGTGCTCCTGCTTCAAAGCAGACTATTGCTCGCTGGATCTGTAGCACGATTCAGCAAGCTCATTCTGCGGCAGGATTGCCGCATCCTAAATCAGTAAAAGCCCATTCCACAAGGAAGGTGGGCTCTTCTTGGGCGGCTGCCCGAGGTGTCTCGGCTTTACAGCTTTGCCGAGCTGCTACTTGCTCGGGTTCAAACACATTTGCTAAGTTCTACAAGTTTGATACCCTGGCTGAGGAGGACCTTGCCTTTGCTCATTCGGTGCTGCAGAGTCATCCGCACTCTCCCGCCCGTTTGGGAGCTTTGGTTTAATCCCCATGGTCAGAGCCGGATTAAGACCATGGGGGGCCCGGGGCACTTAAGAAAGTGGGGCCCCTAATAGAGAAGGCAAAATATATATATATATATATATATATATATATATATATATATATATATATACACACACACCCAGGGCCTCGCAGGGACTAGTGGGGTACAACACAAGCCTAGAGCCGGCTGTATACCATGCCCCTTGTCAGCCTCACATACCCACTCCCCTGTGCCTCCTGTACCTGACACCCCTTTGGTCCCCGTCCCTCCACTGTATATCCCAGAGGAGGTCCCTTCCCGGGTGCGGGGGTTAGGAGGGAGTTTATGGGGTGTGAATGTGGGAGATAGTGGGAGTAGGATGTGTGGTGGGGTTAGAGAATTTGGGTGTATGTGGGGTGAACACGGGGACTAGGCTGTGGGGTATAGAGGATTATGGGGTGTATGTGGGGGAATAGGGTGTGTGGCAGGGGTAGAGGTGTATTGTATGGGGGGACTGGAGTAGGGTATGTTGGGAGGTAGAGCGCTATGGGATGTATGTGCCCTGCACTCCCGTCCCCTCTGCAGCAGCGGGCGCACAGACAGGACAGCTGAGCTGAGCGACGGCTCAGCTGTCCAATAAAGTATGAATGAAGCAGCCTGCCGCTTAGTCATTGGCTGGGCACGCAGGCTGTTTCATTGATACATTATTGGACAGCTGAGCCATCGCTCAGTTGAGCTGTCCTGTCTGTGCGCAGCTGCTGCTGCAGTGAGGACGGGAGCCGGGGAGCACAGCACCGCAGATCGGATCGGAAGAGAGATCCGATCTGCGGTGTGGCAGGGGGCCCTTTTGGAAAGGGGGGGTCCGGGGTACTTATCCCCCGGGCCCGCCCCCCTTAATCCGGCTCTGCCCATGGTCCTTACGGAGTTCCCAGCATCCACTAGGACATCAGAGAAAATAAGAATTTACTCACCGGTAATTCTATTTCTCGTAGTCCGTAGTGGATGCTGGGAGCCCGTCCCAAGTGCGGACTCTCTGCAATACATGTATATAGTTATTGCTTAACTAAAGGGTTATTGTTATGAGCCATCCGTTGAACGAGGCTCAGTTGTTGTTCATACTGTTAACTGGGTATGGTTATCACAAGTTGTACAGTGTGATTGGTGTGGCTGGTATGAGTCTTACCCTGGATTCCAAATCCTTTCCTTGTAGTGTCAGCTCTTCTGGGCACAGGCCCTCATTCCGAGTTGTTTGCTCGCAAGCTGGTTTTAGCAGATTTACTCACGCTAAGCCGCCGCCTATTGGGAGTGAATCTTAGCTTCTTAAAATTGCGAACGAAAGATTCTCAAAATTGCGATTACACAACTCTTAGCAGTTTCAGAGTAGCTCCAGACTTACTCGGCATCTGCGATCAGTTCAGTGCTTGTCGTTTGACGTCACAAACACACCCAGCATTCGCCCAGACACTCCCCCGTTTCTCCAGCCATTCCTGCGTTTTTCCCGGAAACGGTAGCGTTTTTTCGCACACACCCATAAAACGTCCAGTTTCCGCCCAGTAACACCCACTTCCTGTCAATCACATTACGATCACCAGAACGATGAAAAAGCCGTGAGTAAAAATCCTAACTGCATAGCAAATTTACTTGGCGCAGTCGCAGTGCGAACATTGCGCATGCGCACTAAGCGGAAAATCGCTGCGATGCGACGAAATTTAACGAGCGAACAACTCGGAATGGGGGCCACAGTTTCCCTAACTGAGGTCTGGAGGAGGGGCATAGAGGGAGGAGCCAGTGCACACCAGACAGTACTAAATCTTTCTTTTAGAGTGCCCAGTCTCCTGCGGAGCCCGTCTATTCCCCATGGTCCTTACGGAGTCCCCAGCATCCACTACGGACTACGAGAAATAGAATTACCGGTGAGTAAATTCTTATTTTTTGTTTATATTTCTCATTATTATGGCTTGTCAGGGAGCACCTATTGTGGCAACTGAAGGTAAGCGCCATGTTCCTTATTGTAAGAGTTATTACTAAGTACAAATAAATGATATAATTTAGCCAAATAGAGCCATAGACACAAGTATACCTCAGCATTTATAAGGGCGCACAGTACATAATATACAACACACAGACCTCTACAAGCATGACATACATACAACTATACTTTCTATATCACACCCTATATAGCGCTAGTTACATACTGAGTGTTATACTAAATATACTGTGTGAGAATAGTACTGGGGTGACATGTGTGACTTACACAGGCCTACTCACCTGTGTCAATAGCAGGTATAGGCAACATGTGGTAGACCATCTAGTGTGGAACTACATATCCCAGCATGCCACAGTTTTAGCATGTATTAACAGCAAAACTATAGCAGGACACGCTGGGAAGTGTAGTTCTGCAGCAGCTGGAATGTCCACATGCTGAGCGACCAATGACGGTGGAGATTATGTGGAGATTATCCCCAGTTGGACACCCATATTATTTATATCACCACACTCAGATAGCTGTGTAACAGGAGACAGAAACACGTCCATAACACACAGGAAATGTCCTGTCGCAGTGTCACTAGGCAAAGTAAATGTTCATTATTTATACATTACTATACACATTGCTCATCTTCTCTATTCTCTCCGTGGCCTTACATCAGCCACACATGTAGGTGTCTCCGCAGACCATGCCGGTGTCCAGGGGACAGAAGACCCTTATGTTCCTATAGACACAGGTAACTAACAGTGATGAAAGTCAGACATATATGTGCTATGTGTTAGTAATAGGGATCAGTGGAGGTGTGGCATCTGTGGAGAGGGGGGGGGGGGTAAATTACATCTTCCGCTGGCAGCAGCTGGGTGAGATTGTGGCATCATTTGCCTAGTATTGCACTTATGCCCATAAGTCAGCTATGTGCTGCAGAATATAATATATCAGCAGGTGCAGAGTACTCAGTGAGACATTCCCAGGGGATCAGTACGTAATGCCGCTGGACGGGATCCCGGCGGTCGAAATACCGACGCCGGAATCCCGACCACACAATCCCGACAGGGGTGGCAAGCGGAACGCAGACCCTTGCGGGCTCGCTTCGCTCGCCACGCTGCGGGCACGGTGCCTCGCTACGCTCGGCACAGTATTATAGTCTCCCTCTATGGGTGTCGTGGACACCCACGGAGGGAGAATATGTCGGGATTGTGGCGGTCGGGATTCCGGCATCGGTATTTCGACCGCCGGGATCCCGTCCAGCGGGATGTGGACCGCATCCCATTCCCAGGTTAGGGCGCAGGTTACTCCCCAAAATACATGTGACAGTTACAGAAATGAATTGTTTCATATAAGGAATTGATCTATGTGTAACACAGCTGTAAATGACATGACGCTTATTCACAGAACCTGTTTCTTTCTTGCAGGATTGCTGATTGCCGCTACATGTTTCTGCTTCTTCTCATTGGCGGTAATGCTGGCCTTCTGCATTTACATCTGGTAACTCAGTGATATCATTCACAGATAAAGGGCCCTATTCAAAGTTGTTAGCAAACCAAAAAAGGCCACTAATGGGAAAAACCATGGGGGTAATTCTGACCCAATCGCACACTGCAGTTTATTGCAGCTGTGCAATCGGGTCAGGACTGCGCATGTGGCGCCGTCGGGCCGCTACGATCGCCTCTGCCTGATTGACAGGCAGAGGCGGTCGCTGGGCAGGGGGGTGGAACGGTGGCATTTGGCTGCCGTTTCGTGAGCGTGGTCCGGCCAACGCAGGCATGGCCATACCAAACGGGGGGGCGGGCCGCAGAGGCTGCATGACGTCACATGCAGCCGCTGTGGGCCGGGGAGCGACGAGTAGCTGTGCGATGCCTTTGCACTTCTGCAGGGGGCGGCCAGCACTGACATGCGGGGTGGGATAGCCCTGTGCTGGGCGTCCCCCTGCATGTCAGTGTGAATGATCATAGCTGTGCTAAATTTAGCACAGCTACAATCATCTCGGAATAATCCCCCCATGTGCACTGCAGGTGGGGCAGGTGTAACATGTGCAGAGAGTTGGATTTGGGTGGGGGTGTTTTCAAATGGAAATCTACATTGCAGTGTAAAAATAAAGCAGACAGTATTTACCCTGCAGAGAAACAATATAACCCACCCAAGTCTAACTCTCTCTGCACATGTTACATCTGCCCCACCCACAGTGCAACATGATTTTGCCCATTAGTGGGCTTTTTTGGTTAGTTAATAAACCTGAATAACATTCAATGTTACAGTTTATTTAACTAGATGATAACAGGAGTATTAGTTATTACCATTATAATAGAAAGGGTTAATACAGGCACTCTGCTGTCAGCGTATGAGAATATGATTTTACTGACACACTAATAGACAGTAATATGCTATATTAGCACCGCCAATAGAGTGACAACAACTTGCAGACCTGTCCCTTTTTTTTTTTTTTTAATATTTTTATTGAGGTAACAAAGATGATACAAGCATACCACAATAGTTACAATGTTGCTTTGATACTTCTAGTAACAACATGCGGTTTAAGCTGAATTAGTACATTAACACAGATTCTCATTATAGTAAAATCTATGATATAAATAAGTCAATCTGAGTATAACAGTAAATGTTCAAGGTGTACATCTCTAGATGTCGAGGAAAACTTATTGTATATCAGTATAAATCTGTAATCGTCAACAGCTATGTCTCTGAGCTAAATTCTGAACACACAAACACCAATAAGACTGCGAGTCCTGACTCTCAATAACAGCCCATATGCACGAGTAGGTGTCACCTTACGCCAAGGTTATCGGAGGGTCATGGGTTATCAGCCTGGTAAGATACCAAGTGGTGTCTTTAAGACTATAATGAATCTGATTTCTAGTGGTAAGTGGAAGGTGTCTATGTATGACTCCCAGAGTGAAAAGAAACGCTCCACTTCTCTTTCCTTATGCAGGAGTGTCTCTACCCAGTCCATTCCAAACAGAAAGTACAGTTTATTAAAAAACAATGGTAACTGAGGGGGTGAATTATCTAGCCAACTTTGTAATATAGTTTTTTTACCCGCTGCGCTTATGGCTAGTAGTAATTTCTTACTACCCGGGGTTATTCGAAGCATAGGGTTAACCATTCCGAAAATTGCCCACTCCGGGGTAAATGGGACATAATTTGTCAGTTTCAATTCAGCATATCTGCATATTAAATGCCAGAAATATTTTACTATAGGGCAAGCCCATAAGCAATGGTAATTATCTGCCATCTCCTGATGACACCTCGGACAGTTATGAGTCGCGGAGGTACCTATATGAAATCGGCGCAGCGGGGAAAGATATGCATTATGGAATATGTTTAAGAATAGCTCAGTATACACACTAGAAGGGAGAGTTCTGCGAGAATATAGGAGGGTCTTTTCCAAATGTGAGATTGTTAGTTCGGGGAAGTGGGACAGCCACCCCGACACTCCTCCCGACACTTTGGTATGATCCATAATATCTCTAAGAAAGGTATAGTGGATCGAGATAGCTCTACGTTGCGGGACTGCATTTTTTTTTAAGAGGGCGTCTAGGGGGTTATCCCAGTCTTTGTCTGAAAAATGCTGTAGGACGTGGCTTACATAAAAGCGTGTCTGTAGGAAGGCCAGAGGATATGGCCTAACCATGGCATATTTAGTGGATAATTCTGTGAAAGTGAGAGGGCGTTTCTCCCCCGACACTAGAGACCCAATATTCTCCACTCCTGCGTGTCTCCATAGGGTGAAGGGATGAGCAGCCATGCCGTCTAGGAATTGAGGATTCTTGATCAGGGGCAAGTGTAAAGAATAGAAACCATTGAGTCCAGCTTTGTGACGCAGGATGTGCCAGAGCTTCCGTGTTGTCCAAAGCAAAGGATTTAATTTAATATGTTCCTCCACTTCTTGATCATGTTGATGTAATAAGCCTATTAATGCAATGTCCCTCAAAAACTCTTGTTCCAAGAGGACATCCGTATAAATCGATGTCCCCTGTAACCAGTCTCTTAAATGTCGCAAGATAGCTGAGTGATTATACCCAGTGACATCAGGGAAGTTGATGCCGCCATTCGTTTTTGGTTGATATAACTTCCGTAAGGCTATGCGTGCGCGTCCTCCCTTCCATATGAACTTCCTAATCAAGGCGTTCAAGTGAACCGTATCTGCTTTAGTCAAAAGTATTGGAAGGTTTTGTAGTGGGTATAATATTCTAGGTATTGCTACCATTTTTAAGAGATCTGCTCGCCCCAGGTAAGAGAGTGGCAGACGTTCCCAACGTCTCATATCTTCCATAAGAGTATGTATTATCTTTTTAATGTTAAATTGGTATAAATTGACCGGATTTCTGGGCAGAGTTATTCCCAATTAAGGGATAGATGTTCTGGCCCATTGCAGGGACAAATGGGAGGCCCAACGAGGTTGAGTTAGTGTGCCCCCAAGGAGCATAGCCACTGATTTGTCCATGTTAAGTTGCAGACCGGATATGGAACCATATAAATTAATTGTGTGTAGTATTTGATCTAAGGAGTGTTCCGGGTTGGAAACGTATAGCAAAATATCATCTGCGAATGCGGATATCTTTATTTCCCTGCACCCAACTCTAATACCCTGAAAGGTATGCCATTGTTGTAGAGTGCGTAATAAGGGATCTAGTGCTATGTTGAAGAGGAGGGGTGATAGAGGGCAACCTTGACGGGTGCCTCTTTCTAGTGTAAAGCTTGGGCTTAACAGGCCGTTAACCAGTAGGGAAGTATTTGGATCGTGGTAGATATATTTTATAAAATTTACAAAGCTATCATCAAAGCCTCTTTTTTCTAATATAGTATAAAGATGCGGCCAGAGAATAGAGTCAAAGGCCCTATGAATGTCTAAGCTGACCACTATATTTTGAGTGGGTGTCGTGCGCTGAGCCGCCACAACGGCCGCTATGGCTGTCCTAATGGCCCTAACTGCATGGCGTCCCTGTATAAATCCCAACTGATGGTCCGAAAGGATTGATGGCAGTATAGTCTGGAGACGCGTTGCCATGATTTTGGCCACCAATTTGTAATCAACATTTAACAGACTTATAGGTCTGTAAGATGTCAATAGATTCAGATCCTTGTCTGGCTTAGGGAGCAGGGTCATGAAAGCATCATTGAAAGATGAGTAGGGAGTTCCCTTTTCATGAATAGACTTAAATAGTTCTAGCAAGGTCGGGGCAATGTGTGTTTGTAAAATTCGGTAATAATCGCCCGACAGACCATCAGGTCCCGGAGACTTTCCATGAGGAAGGGTAGATATGGTTTTATTGATTTCATCTATAGTTATTGGGCCAGTTAGTGCTTCTCTCTGATCAGACGTCAATTTTGGCAGCACTGAGTCTGAGAGGATAGTTGTCTGGTCGGCCAAATTAATTGGGGTTGAACGGAATGCATTTACAAAATAATGGCGGAATTGTGTTATTATATCTGAAGACTTCGTTAATAAAGTTCCCGTGACGGGATGTTTCAAAGTAGTAATAACCTGGCGTTTCCTAAATGGCTTGGACATTGTTGCTAAAAGTTTCCCTGCTCTGTTACCCCAGCGGTAATATTTATTTCGTGTAAAGTCAATTGATTGTTTTGCCTTGGTGGCGAGATAAGTCTCTAGTTGCTGACGTGCCTGTCTGTATGAGTGTTTAGTATCGTCTGAAGGTGCCTTTGTGTACTGAACAAAGGAGGTTTGCATTTCAGCCTTAAGTGCTTCATATTCTTTTCTAGAGTGTCTGTTTTTCTGTGAGACGTAATTGATTATGTGGCCCCTCATAACCGCCTTAGAAGCACTCCAGAAAAGGATAGGGTCATCCCAGTGTTCAAGGTTGTCATCGACATAGTTAGTCCAATGACCAATCAAGTAGGCCTTAAAATCGTCTGATTGTGCTAAGTAATGGGGAAATCTCCATATACGGCTACGAGGGTGCAGGAGAGGATGAGTCAGGGAGATGGAGACCAGAGCATGATCCGACACCATTATATCATGAATATCTGTGTGGGCTATATTATTGAGTAAACTATCTGAGATAAGGATCCTGTCTATACGGGAAAGGGAGCCATGGACCATTGATAGATATGTATGAGTTTTGTCTGTAGGGTTCAAGAGGCGCCAAGGGTCTGACAGGCATAAGTCTAATTTAAAGGATTGGTAGAGATGGGCATAGAAGTTAGAAGGTCTTTGCATTGGAGGCAATTTATCTAAAGAGGGGTCTTCTACCATATTAAAATCACCCCCTACGATGAGGGAATGGTTTGTTCTGCCCTGAAGGATGTGTCCAAGATCTTGGATATATACATGTGGGTTTGTATTAGGGGCATATAGGTTGACTAGAGTATATTGGGTATGATACAGGTCGATGTCCAATATGATATAACGACCCTACGGGTCTGCAACTTGAGACAAAACAGTGACAGGTAGATCTTTATGAAATATTATTGCTACACCTCGCACCTTTCGATGATAGGGAGCGGATATACAAGAGCCTAACCAGGGGGCCTTTAGTAGGTTGTCCTCTGTATTGATCCAATGTGTTTCTTGTAAAAATATAATGTCCGGGCTAAACCGTTTAAGATGGGTAATGACTCTCTTTCGTTTGACCGGTGTATTGAGTCCACCGACATTCCATGATATTATCTGTAAAGGTTTGAGCGTGGGGGAGGTGTCAGTTCCTATATGGGAAGACGACATGGCTACCCATCCCCCCACCAGGGGTCAAGTATCTGTAGGGGGTCGTTAATGGGCAGGAAATCCCTGAGATCGCGTATCACCCAGTCGACAAGGTAATAGCTACATCCACTCACGGCATGGAAGTCAGGAAACAGAGAGATATCAGCAAGCTGCAGCAACATTCTAGGACTCGCAGTGAATAAAACACAAATAAGTGTAATCCAAGTTACCTCTAAACTCCACATTTTCATATTTTCAATCAAACCAGAACAGTGGTGGGCATCATCTTGAGTTAGATGTGCGCACCTGAAACCAACATTAGAAACAAAAAAAGAAAAAACAGAAATAAAGCATACCCAGTAGAAGAGAGAATGCTTCATTCGTAATACAGTAATACTACCCCAGGGAATCAATAGTGGTCATGATTCCCCTACCCGGTGATCGACCTTTGTAACTCTAAGTCATCTATGAGGAGAGCGGGAGGACAATTGAGGGGGTTTAAAGTATGATTTGGCCTCTCGTGGGTCAGAGAAGTAAATCGGCTTTCCGTCTTCCAACACCCTCAATTTTGCCGGATACAGCAGGGAAAACCTGATTTTTTAGCCATGAAGGAAGGTGCATATCTCGGAGAATTCTTTACGCTTCTGTGTAACTGACGCTGAGAAGTCCTGAAAGATCAGTATTTTAGTCCCTCCCACCACTAGTCCCTGGGACCTACGATAAGACGCCAGGATTTTTTCTTTTGTTCTATAGTCCAAGTAACGGGCTATGACCGGGCGAGGCCGTCGTCTGGAACCCTATTGTTCTATGCCAATTCTGTGGGCCCTTTCAATATGAGGGATTTCTAAGTCATTTATAACCCCTAACGCTTTGGGTAAATCAGCAGTGAGGAAAGATGTTAAAGCATGGCCCACTACAGATTCCGGAATACCTATGAATCTTAGATTATTCCGTCGGGACCTATTTTCTAACTCATCTACCTTGTCTTGTAGTTGTATAATAGCCCTATCATGATTCTCCGCACCCTCCTGACATGATTGCAGGCGATCCTCCACATCACTAACTCTAGTTTCCAGAGCAGTTATACGTGATGCATGAGAGTCTATACGAGTAAGGCCTGCTTCTAGACGTGTTTGGAGATCTTCGAATCGTTTATCCATAAGTGGCATCATGAAATCTGCGATTTCTTTAGCCGTCAGGGGGGTGGTGGTTGTTCCCGGGGAATCTCGGCCATCATTTTCAGAGAAAGATGGAGAAGGTGGTCCAGATTTTTGAGTATTGGTTTTTGTTTTTGGGGCCTTATTTGCATTATTCTGTTGTTTAGGAGGCATGACTTTATCAATAAATTTGTCCATACCCCTGTTGAGCAGGACAGTTATGAAGGTTGTAGAGAGAGGAAGCCGATAATGAAATAATCTATATGTATGATAATATCGGGTAGGGGTCAGAATTAGAGCAGTTGACAATTACATTCAAGCTATAATTTAAGGTAGTTTCCTTTAAAGAGGGAGCTAGTTCACATCAGATGTTCAGTAGGTCCCATATAAAGTAAAGGAGTCACTGCCAATATAGGAGCAGCAACAAAAACAAAAAAAAACAAAAAAAGGGGGGAGTGGGCTGCAGTTGTATGCCAGAGAGTGGTAAAGCTATAGAACAGTAATACCAGAGACAGTACGTTCTAGTACGTCACTCTAGATAAGGCACCGCTGCAAAGGGATCATGCAATTTGACAAAACCTGCAGTAAGGGATTAGCGGGATAACCACGCTGAGTGAGCAATTATTATTGATAACCCTGCAGAAGGAGAGTAATTGTTTGACAAGCGCCAAGCTCAGTTTCATACATACAATTGCACACTACGGTGTTATAATAGCAATTATAGCATTTTCCATAGTTAGTATAAATGACATATTACAAGAACCCCACAAGAGGGCAGCATTTCACAGAAAATAACCAGCTGAAGCACAACTGAGTATATATGCAGGATAATAAGAAAAAAATAAATGAAATGAAGAGAAAAAGGAAAAAAAAAAAAACCCACTACAAAATAAAACAGCCTTTTGGCAGAGGGAGTGTCGTATTGACCAGTCCAGAGAATGGACAAGATATAATGGGAGCAATTTACAGTCTCAAAGAGTTCCATTCAGGTAACCTTCCGGCATATTAGTCATAGAAACTGAGTTCTGAGGTGCATAAACTGAGGTCCGGTGCGGAAAATGAGCTATAGAAGGGGGGGGGGTATCAGAGAGGATCAGCGAGTGGGCGAGGGAAGGAGGTATGCAGGGGGGGTATGGGTAACACACAAGGAGGGAACGGATCAGAGTATAGGGGGTATGGAGAGTGTTAATAGAAAACAGAGAGGGGTACAAACAGTATTAATACCTGGGGGGAAAATGAGTCCAGGTGTCCAGGCTGAAGAGAGTAGGTCCAGTCAGAGAGGATCTAGCAGCTTTGGATTTCTCCACAGGAGCCCAGGAACATTACCAGATAAATCTTGGGGAAATGTTGCCAGTCCGCCGTCCAAAACAAGGAAGCCCTGGCCACCGTGAGCTCCGGCAAATAAATCAGGCAAGGGGGCGATTAGTGTAGGGCAGCGGGGGACAGCATGTAGGGCCAGCCGATAGGAGCAGCTTCAGAGCACTGCTGCCCAGGATCCGTGTGAATGAGCGTGTGAGGAGAGCCCGGCGTCTCCCCGATCAGTGCGACGCTGTTATGAAGAAGCAGTGAGTGGATGGTACGGAGTTTACAACAGTGGGCACACGGGCCCCAGCATTTAAATTTGTGGCTGTTGAATGATGGGCAGCGCCAGCCGTCGGGTAAGCTGTGAAGCTCCGGCGGTCACCACGGGATCCCCGCAATAATGTAAGTTAACAACGGGGCCGCCGAGGAGGAGCAGTAAACAACTCGTTGGCGGCTAGGGAGAGCCGCAGGAGCCAGCCAAGGAAATATCTGAAGCCTCAGATCCCGTCACCCCTATCGGGTCCCGTCAGAAACCAGGTCCGCGGCTGTAGGAGGCTGATGCCGGAGCATGGATTCCCGTGGGTCATCGACGTAGAGGCACCCCCAGCAACCCGACCACGACCTCCAGCGGGTCTTCCTCAGGAGTTACCGTTAGGAGAGGGGTATGTAGAGACGTCCAAGCAGGAGTATGCGAGCGGTCACCAATTTAAGTTGAGAGCAGTTGTAGTTGTCGTGCCACGCTAGTTTTCGCGCCAGAGCAGAGGCGCACACATGCCTCTCACATCAAAGGCCAGACTCCGGGGATATAGAAGGTCCAGACAGTTGTTTGATATCAGGGTAATCCGCAGCACTGTGGCTGTCTGATGGTGTGTGCTTTAAACCTCTAAATCAAGGTTATTTTAGTGGATGCGGGTTGATTTAGCAGACCCCTGTCTGGAGAGAGGCTAAAATGCGGCCACACGAGGTGCCCCGCCCACCGGAAGTCCAGACCTGTCCCTTTTATCAGAACTCTTGTTTGCACTTAGCAGGATCAGTGCCAGATTAAGGTCCACATGGGCTTGGAGCTGAAATGTATAAAGGGCCTATTGTGTGCATTGGCAGGAGGTATGACAAGCGCTGTAGTGAGGGTGGTCTAAATAGGGGGGGGTGGCCTGTGCCATGGGTGTGGCTTTCTCCATTACTGTGCCCCCCTTTCTTCCTAGTCTGTATATGCGCTCAGTGTGCCCCATCCTAGTCTGTATATGCGTCAGTGTGCCCCCCTCCCCTCCTAGTCTGTATATGTAGTCAGGGCTGATTCTAGACCTTGTGGCACCGAGGACGAATGTTTCCTTTGGCACCACCCCTCCCTCCATAGAAAACAGGGACAGGTAGCACCTTATGCATGTTGCGGCAGACAGAGCTCTGTATACACATTGCACCAGGTAGCCCCTTACACACACGTTGCGCCAGGTAGCCCCTTACACACGTGTTGCGCCAGGTAGCTCCTTACACACACTTGTTGCGCCAGGTAGCCCCTTACACACACGTTGCACCAGGTAGCCCCTTACACACACGTTGCACCAAGTAGTCCTTTATACACGTTGCACCAGGTAGTCCCTCATATACATTGCACCAGGTAGCCCCTCATATACAGTACGTTGCACCAGGTAGCCCTCATATACATTGCACCTGGTAGCCCCACATATACAGTACGTTGCACCAGGTAACCCCACATACACAGTTTGTGCCAAGTAGCCCCTTATACACAGTTTGCGCCAGGTAGCCCCTTATACACAGTTTGCGCCAGGTAGCCCCATATACACACTTTGCACCAGGTAGCCCCATATACACACTTTGCGCCAGGTAGCCCCATATACACACTTTGCGCCAGGTAGCCCCATATACACACTTTGCGCCAGGTAGCCCCATATACACACTTTGCGCCAGGTAGCCCCATATACACACTTTGCGCTAGGTATCCCCTTACACACATTATATACAGTATGTTGCACCAGGTAGCCCTCATATACAGTATGTTGCACCAGGTAGCCCTCATATACAGTATGTTGCACCAGGTAGCCCCACATATACATTGCACCAGGTAGCCCCTCATATACAGTACGTTGCACCAGGTAGCCCCTGTGAGAGTGTGTGTGTGTGTGTATGTGAGAGTCTGTGTGTGAGATAGAGTGAGAGCGTGTGTGTGAGTGAGATAGTGAGAGTGTGTGCAAGTGTGTGTGTCACTCACCACTAACAGCGCCGGCTCCAGTATGTCCCCCTGGCTCCATGCCCAGCCTGAGGCAGGATGAAAGTGAGTTGGGGTGGGGGCAGCGTAGTGTGTGAAGTGGGCAGCGGGATGCGGCTAGGGGTGGAGATGGCCAGGGGGTAGCAGTGCGGGAGGGGGGAAAGGTACCAGCCAGCGCGTTATGCACCTGTGCGGTGCGGGAGAAGAGGCGGCGGGGGAGACTGGAGACTGTGTGCGGCGCGGGAGGTGGCAGGGGAAGGTCCTGGGCCAGTGCAGTGTGGGCGGCGGGGGGGAAGGTGCAGACCAGCGTGGCGTGGCGCACGTTACATTGCGATGCCCCTCCTGGCTTCTCCCCCTCTGGCCGGCCAGTCCTGCTCATTAGCGGCACTAAAAAATTTTGGGGGGAGGAACTGAGAGTAGAGCGGCTCCTCCTCCTCCCCGGCCGGGCAGTTCAATAACCTGTGGGGAGGAGACGCTGGAGAAGAGAGCGTCAGCGGATCCTCCTCCTGATCTGGCCGGGATTTCCAATTTTCAGACTGGGGACCGGTGCACTGTCTCGCCGCAGCATACAATGAGTCAGTGTGACTCATTGTAATGCCGGTGGTTATGGGCCTCACCCTCTTCACTGTGGCGGGCTCTGGGCCTATTTTCAATGGGGGGCCTGGAGCTGCAGCGCCATCCGCCCCATTGTTAATCTGGCCCTGGCCATCGGTGATGATATATTATCTCAGTGTGTGTGGCCATCGGTGATGATATATTATCTCAGTGTGTGTGACCATCGGTGATGATATATTATCTCAGTATGTGTGACCATCGGTGATGATATATTATCTCAGTGTGTGTGACCATCGGTGATGATATATTATCTCAGTGTGTGTGACCATCGGTGATGATATATTATCTCAGTATGTGTGACCATCGGTGATGATATATTATCTCAGTGTGTGTGACCATCGGTGATGATATATTATCTCAGTATGTGTGGCCATCGGTGATGATATATTATGTCAGTATGTATGGCCATCGGTGATGATATATTATCTCAGTATGTGTGATAACTGGTGATGATATAGTATCTTGGCTTGTGTGGCCATCGGTGATGATATATTATCTCAGTGTGTGTGGCCATCGGTGATGATTAATTATCTCAGTGTGTGTGGCCATCGGTGATGATATATTATCTCGGTGTGTGTGACCATCGGTGATGATAAATTATCTCAGTATGTGTGGCCATCGGTGATAATGTATTATCTCAGTATGTTTGACCATCGGTGATGATATATTATGTCAGTATGTGTGGCCATCGGTGATGATATATTATCTCATTGTGTGTGACCATCGGTGATGACATATTATCTCAGTATTTGTGACCATCGGTGATGATATATTATCTCAGTATGTGCGGCCATCGGTGATGATATATTATCTCAGTATGAGTGGCCATCGGTGATGATATATTATCTCAGTATGTATGGCCATCTGTGATGATATATTATCTCAGTATGTGTGATAACTGGTGATGATATAGTATCTTGGCATGTGTGGCCATCGGTGATGATTAATTATCTCAGTGTGTGTGGCCATCGGTGATGATATATTATCTCAGTATGTGTGGCCATCGGTGATAATGTATTATCTCAGTATGTGTGGCCATCGGTGATGATATATTATCTCAGTATGTATGGCCATCTGTGATGATATATTATCTCAGTATGTGTGATAACTGGTGATGATATAGTATCTTGGCATGTGTGGCCATCGGTGATGATTAATTATCTCAGTGTGTGTGGCCATCGGTGATGATATATTATCTCAGTATGTGTGGCCATCGGTGATAATGTATTATCTCAGTATGTGTGGCCATCGGTGATGATATATTATATCAGTGTGTGTGGCCATCGGTGATGATATATTATCTCATTGTGTGTGACCATCGGTGATGACATATTATCTCAGTATTTGTGACCATCGGTGATGATATATTATCTCAGTATGTGCGGCCATCGGTGATGATATATTATCTCAGTATGTGTGGCCATCGGTGATGATATATTATCTCAGTATGTGTGGCCATCGGTGATGATATATTACCTCAGTATGTATGGCCATCTGTGATGATATATTATCTCAGTATGTGTGATAACTGGTGATGATATAGTATCTTGGCATGTGTGGCCATCGGTGATGATATATTATCTCAGTGTGTGTGGCCATCGGTGAAGATTAATTATCTCAGTGTGTGTGGCCATCGGTGATGATATATTATCTCAGTATGTGTGGCCATCGGTGATAATGTATTATCTCAGTATGTGTGACAATCGGTGATGATATATTATGTCAGTATGTGTGGCCATCGGTGATGATATATTATCTCAGTGTGTGTGACCATCGGTTAAGACATATTATCTCAGTATGTGTGGTCATCGGTGATGATATATTATCTCAGTATGTGCGGCCATCGGTGATGATATATTATCTCAGTATGTGTGGCCATCGGTGATGATATATTATCTCAGTATGTGTGGCCATTGGTGATGATATATTATCTCAGTATGTGTAATAACTGGTGAGGATATAGTATCTTGGCATGTGTAGCCATAGGTGATGATTAATTATCTCAGTGTGTGTGGCCATCGGTGATGATATATTATCTCAGTATGTGTGGCCATCGGTGATAATGTATTATCTCAGTATGTGTGGCCATCGGTGATGATATATTATATCAGTGTGTGTGGCCATCGGTGATGATATATTATCTCATTGTGTGTGACCATCGGTGATGACATATTATCTCAGTATTTGTGACCATCGGTGATGATATATTATCTCAGTATGTGCGGCCATCGGTGATGATATATTATCTCAGTATGTGTGGCCATCGGTGATGATATATTATCTCAGTATGTGTGGCCATCGGTGATGATATATTACCTCAGTATGTATGGCCATCTGTGATGATATATTATCTCAGTATGTGTGATAACTGGTGATGATATAGTATCTTGGCATGTGTGGCCATCGGTGATGATATATTATCTCAGTGTGTGTGGCCATCGGTGAAGATTAATTATCTCAGTGTGTGTGGCCATCGGTGATGATATATTATCTCAGTATGTGTGGCCATCGGTGATAATGTATTATCTCAGTATGTGTGACAATCGGTGATGATATATTATGTCAGTATGTGTGGCCATCGGTGATGATATATTATCTCAGTGTGTGTGACCATCGGTTAAGACATATTATCTCAGTATGTGTGGTCATCGGTGATGATATATTATCTCAGTATGTGCGGCCATCGGTGATGATATATTATCTCAGTATGTGTGGCCATCGGTGATGATATATTATCTCAGTATGTGTGGCCATTGGTGATGATATATTATCTCAGTATGTGTAATAACTGGTGAGGATATAGTATCTTGGCATGTGTAGCCATAGGTGATGATATATTATCTCAGTATGTGTGACAGTCGGTGATGATATATTATCTCAGTATGTGTGACCATGGTGATGATATATTATCTCAGCATGTGTGTCCATCGGTGATGATATATTATCTCAGTATGTGTGGGCATCGGGGATGATATACTATCTCACTGTGTGTGGCCATCGGTGATGCCATATTATCTCAGTGTGTGTGGCCATCTGTGATGCTATATTATCTCAGTGTGTGTGACCATTGGTGATGATATATTATCTCGTTGTGTGAGGCCATCGGTGATGATATATTATGTCAGTATGTGTGGCCATCGGTGATGATATATTATCTCAGTATGTGCGGCCATCGGTGATGATATATTATCTCAGTATGTGTGGCCATCGGTGATGATATATTATCTCAGTATGAGTGGCCATCGGTGATGATATATTATCTCAGTATGTATGGCCATCTGTGATGATATATTATCTCAGTATGTGTGATAACTGGTGATGATATAGTATCTTGGCATGTGTGGCCATCGGTGATGATTAATTATCTCAGTGTGTGTGGCCATCGGTGATGATATATTATCTCAGTATGTGTGGCCATCGGTGATAATGTATTATCTCAGTATGTGTGGCCATCGGTGATGATATATTATCTCAGTATGTATGGCCATCTGTGATGATATATTATCTCAGTATGTGTGATAACTGGTGATGATATAGTATCTTGGCATGTGTGGCCATCGGTGATGATTAATTATCTCAGTGTGTGTGGCCATCGGTGATGATATATTATCTCAGTATGTGTGGCCATCGGTGATAATGTATTATCTCAGTATGTGTGGCCATCGGTGATGATATATTATATCAGTGTGTGTGGCCATCGGTGATGATATATTATCTCATTGTGTGTGACCATCGGTGATGACATATTATCTCAGTATTTGTGACCATCGGTGATGATATATTATCTCAGTATGTGCGGCCATCGGTGATGATATATTATCTCAGTATGTGTGGCCATCGGTGATGATATATTATCTCAGTATGTGTGGCCATCGGTGATGATATATTACCTCAGTATGTATGGCCATCTGTGATGATATATTATCTCAGTATGTGTGATAACTGGTGATGATATAGTATCTTGGCATGTGTGGCCATCGGTGATGATATATTATCTCAGTGTGTGTGGCCATCGGTGAAGATTAATTATCTCAGTGTGTGTGGCCATCGGTGATGATATATTATCTCAGTATGTGTGGCCATCGGTGATAATGTATTATCTCAGTATGTGTGACAATCGGTGATGATATATTATGTCAGTATGTGTGGCCATCGGTGATGATATATTATCTCAGTGTGTGTGACCATCGGTTAAGACATATTATCTCAGTATGTGTGGTCATCGGTGATGATATATTATCTCAGTATGTGCGGCCATCGGTGATGATATATTATCTCAGTATGTGTGGCCATCGGTGATGATATATTATCTCAGTATGTGTGGCCATTGGTGATGATATATTATCTCAGTATGTGTAATAACTGGTGAGGATATAGTATCTTGGCATGTGTAGCCATAGGTGATGATATATTATCTCAGTATGTGTGACAGTCGGTGATGATATATTATCTCAGTATGTGTGACCATGGTGATGATATATTATCTCAGGATGTGTGTCCATCGGTGATGATATATTATCTCAGTATGTGTGGGCCTCGGGGATGATATACTATCTCACTGTGTGTGGCCATCGGTGATGCCATATTATCTCAGTGTGTGTGGCCATCTGTGATGCTATATTATCTCAGTGTGTGTGACCATTGGTGATGATATATTATCTCGTTGTGTGAGGCCATCGGTGATGATATATTATGTCAGTATGTGTGGCCATCGGTGATGATATATTATCTCAGTATGTGTGGCCATTGGTGATAATATATTATCTCAGTATGTGTGATAACTGGTGATGATATAGTATCTTGGCATGTGTAGCCATAGGTGATGATATATTATCTCAGTGTGTGTGGCCATCAGTGATGAATAATTATCTCAGTGTGTGTGGCCATCGGTGATGACATATTATCTCAGTGTGTGTGGCCATCGGTGATGATTAATTATCTCAGTGTGTGTGACCATCGGTGATGATATATTATCTCCGTATGTGTGTCCATCGGTGATGATATATTATCTCAGTATGTGTGGCCATCAGTGATGATATATTATGTCAGTATGTGTGGCCATCGGTGATGATTCATTATTTCAGTGTGTGTGACCATCGGTGATGATATATTATCTCCGTGTGTGTGACCACTGGTGATGATATATTATCTCATTGTGTGAGGCCATCGGTGATGATATATTATCTCAGTATGTGTGGCCCTCGGTGATAATGTATTATCCCAGTATGTGTGACCATAGGTGATGACATATTATCTCAGTATGTGTGACAATCGGTGATGGTATATTATCTCAGTATGTGTGGGCATCGGTGATGATATATTATCTCAGTATGTGTGAGAATCGTTGATGATATATTATCTCAGTATGTGTGACCATTGGTGATGACATATTATCTCAGTATGTGAGACAATCGGTGATGATATATTATGTCAGTATGTGTGGCCATCGGTGATGATATATTATCTCAGTGTGTGTGACCATCGGTTAAGACATATTATCTCAGTATGTGTGATCATCGGTGATGATATATTATCTCAGTATGTGCGGCCATCGGTGATGATATATTATCTCAGTATGTGTGGCCATCGGTGATGATATATTATCTCAGTATGTGTGGCCATTGGTGATGATATATTATCTCAGTATGTGTGATAACTGGTGATGATATAGTATCTTGGCATGTGTAGCCATAGGTGATGATATTTATCTCAGTATGTGTGACAATCGGTGATGATATATTATCTCAGTATGTGTGTCCATCGGTGATGATATATTATCTCAGTATGTGTGGGCATCGGGGATGATATACTATCTCAATGTGTGTGGCCATCAGTGATGCTATATTATCTCAGTGTGTGTGGCCATCGGTGATGCTATATTATCTCAGTGTGTGTAGCCATCGGTGATGATATATTATCTCAGTATGTGTGACCATCGGTGATGATATATTATCTCAGTGTGTGTGACCATTGGTGATGATATATTATCTCATTGTGTGAGGCCATCGGTGATGATATATTATGTCAGTATGTGTGGCCATCGGTGATGATATATTATCTCAGTATGTGTGGTCATTGGGGATGATATATTATCTCAGTATGTGTGATAACTGGTGATGATATAGTATCTTGGCATGTGTAGCCATAGGTGATGATATATTATCTCAGTGTGTGTGGCCATCAGTGATAAATAATTATCTCAGTGTGTGTGGCCATCGGTGATGACATATTATCTCAGTGTGTGTGGCCATCGGTGATGATTAATTATCTCAGCGTGTGTGACCATCGGTGATGATATATTATCTCCGTATGTGTGTCCATCGGTGATGATATATTATCTCAGTATGTGTGGGCATCGGGGATGATATACTATCTCAATGTGTGTGGCCATCGGGGATGATATATTATCTCAGTGTGTGTGGCCATCGGTGATGATATATTATCTCAGTGTGTGTTGCCATCGGTGATGATATATTATCTCAGTGTGTGTGGCCATCGGTGATGATATATTATCTCAGAATGTGTCACCATCGGTGATGATATATTATCTCAGTGTGTGTGGCCATCGGTGATATTATATTATCTCAGTGTGTGTGACCATTGGTGATGATATATTATTAGAGATGAGCGCCGGAAATTTTTCGGGTTTTGTGTTTTGGTTTTGGGTTCGGTTCCGCGGCCGTGTTTTGGGTTCGACCGCGTTTTGGCAAAACCTCACCGAATTTTTTTTGTCGGATTCGGGTGTGTTTTGGATTCGGGTGTTTTTTTAAAAAAACCCTAAAAAACAGCTTAAATCATAGAATTTGGGGGTAATTTTGATCCCAAAGTATTATTAACCTCAAAAAACATAATTTACACTCATTTTCAGCCTATTCTGAACACATCACACCTCACAATATTATTTTTAGTCCTAAAATTTGCACCGAGGTCGCTGTGTGAGTAAGATAAGCGACCCTAGTGGCCGACACAAACACCGGGCCCATCTAGGAGTGGCACTGCAGTGTCACGCAGGATGGCCCTTCCAAAAAACCCTCCCCAAACAGCACATGACGCAAAGAAAAAAAGAGGCGCAATGAGGTAGCTGACTGTGTGAGTAAGATTAGCGACCCTAGTGGCCGACACAAACACCGGGCACATCTAGGAGTGGCACTGCAGTGTCACGCAGGATGTCCCTTCCAAAAAACCCTCCCCAAACAGCACATGACGCAAAGAAAAAAAGAGGCGCAATGAGGTAGCTGTGTGAGTAAGATTAGCGACCCTAGTGGCCGACACAAACACCGGGCCCATCTAGGAGTGGCACTGCAGTGTCACGCAGGATGTCCCTTCCAAAAAACCCTCCCCAATCAGCACATGATGCAAAGAAAAAGAAAAGAAAAAAGAGGTGCAAGATGGAATTATCCTTGGGCCCTCCCACCCACCCTTATGTTGTATAAACAAAACAGGACATGCACACTTTAACCAACCCATCATTTCAGTGACAGGGTCTGCCACACGACTGTGACTGATATGACGGGTTGGTTTGGACCCCCCCCAAAAAAGAAGCAATTAATCTCTCCTTGCACAAACTGGCTCTACAGAGGCAAGATGTCCACCTCATCTTCACCCTCCGATATATCACCGTGTACATCCCCCTCCTCACAGATTATCAATTCGTCCCCACTGGAATCCACCATCTCAGCTCCCTGTGTACTTTGTGGAGGCAATTGCTGCTGGTCAATGTCTCCGCGGAGGAATTGATTATAATTCATTTTAATGAACATCATCTTCTCCACATTTTCTGGATGTAACCTCGTACGCCGATTGCTGACAAGGTGAGCGGCGGCACTAAACACTCTTTCGGAGTACACACTTGTGGGAGGGCAACTTAGGTAGAATAAAGCCAGTTTGTGCAAGGGCCTCCAAATTGCCTCTTTTTCCTGCCAGTATAAGTACGGACTGTGTGACGTGCCTACTTGGATGCGGTCACTCATATAATCCTCCACCATTCTATCAATGTTGAGAGAATCATATGCAGTGACAGTAGACGACATGTCCGTAATCGTTGTCAGGTCCTTCAGTCCGGACCAGATGTCAGCATCAGCAGTCGCTCCAGACTGCCCTGCATCACCGCCAGCGGGTGGGCTCGGAATTCTGAGCCTTTTCCTCGCACCCCCAGTTGCGGGAGAATGTGAAGGAGGAGATGTTGACAGGTCGCGTTCCGCTTGACTTGACAATTTTGTCACCAGCAGGTCTTTCAACCCCAGCAGACCTGTGTCTGCCGGAAAGAGAGATCCAAGGTAGGCTTTAAATCTAGGATCGAGCACGGTGGCCAAAATGTAGTGCTCTGATTTCAACAGATTGACCACCCGTGAATCCTTGTTAAGCGAATTAAGGGCTGCATCCACAAGTCCCACATGCCTAGCGGAATCGCTCCGTGTTAGCTCCTTCTTCAATGCCTCCAGCTTCTTCTGCAAAAGCCTGATGAGGGGAATGACCTGACTCAGGCTGGCAGTGTCTGAACTGACTTCACGTGTGGCAAGTTCAAAGGGCATCAGAACCTTGCACAACGTTGAAATCATTCTCCACTGCACTTGAGACAGGTGCATTCCATCTCCTATATCGTGCTCAATTGTATAGGCTTGAATGGCCTTTTGCTGCTCCTCCAACCTCTGAAGCATATAGAGGGTTGAATTCCACCTCGTTACCACTTCTTGCTTCAGATGATGGCAGGGCAGGTTCAGTAGTTTTTGGTGGTGCTCCAGTCTTCTGTACGTGGTGCCTGTACGCCGAAAGTGTCCCGCAATTTTTCTGGCCACCGACAGCATCTCTTGCACGCCCCTGTCGTTTTTTAAAAAATTCTGCACCACCAAATTCAAGGTATGTGCAAAACATGGGACGTGCTGGAATTTGCCCATATTTAATGCACACACAATATTGCTGGCGTTGTCCGATGCCACAAATCCACAGGAGAGTCCAATTGGGGTAAGCCATTCCGCGATGATCTTCCTCAGTTGCCGTAAGAGGTTTTCAGCTGTGTGCGTATTCTGGAAAGCGGTGATACAAAGCGTAGCCTGCCTAGGAAAGAGTTGGCGTTTGCGAGATGCTGCTACTGGTGCCGCCGCTGCTGTTCTTGCGGCGGGAGTCCATACATCTACCCAGTGGGCTGTCACAGTCATATAGTCCTGACCCTGCCCTGCTCCACTTGTCCACATGTCCGTGGTTAAGTGGACATTGGGTACAACTGCATTTTTTAGGACACTGGTGAGTCTTTTTCTGACGTCCGTGTACATTCTCGGTATCGCCTGCCTAGAGAAGTGGAACCTAGATGGTATTTGGTAACGGGGGCACACTGCCTCAATAAATTGTCTAGTTCCCTGTGAACTAACGGCGGATACCGGACGCACGTCTAACACCAACATAGTTGTCAAGGACTCAGTTATCCGCTTTGCAGTAGGATGACTGCTGTGATATTTCATCTTCCTCGCAAAGGACTGTTGAACAGTCAATTGCTTACTGGAAGTAGTACAAGTGGGCTTACGACTTCCCCTCTGGGATGACCATCGACTCCCAGCGGCAACAACAGCAGCGCCAGCAGCAGTAGGCGTTACACGCAAGGATGCATCGGAGGAATCCCAGGCAGGAGAGGACTCGTCAGACTTGCCAGTGACATGGCCTGCAGGACTATTGGCATTCCTGGGGAAGGAGGAAATTGACACTGAGGGAGTTGGTGGGGTGGTTTGCGTGAGCTTGGTTACAAGAGGAAGGGATTTACTGGTCAGTGGACTGCTTCCGCTGTCACCCAAAGTTTTTGAACTTGTCACTGACTTATTATGAATGCGCTGCAGGTGACGTATAAGGGAGGATGTTCCGAGGTGGTTAACGTCCTTACCCCTACTTATTACAGCTTGACAAAGGGAACACACGGCTTGACACCTGTTGTCCGCATTTCTGGTGAAATACCTCCACACCGAAGAGCTGATTTTTTTGGTATTTTCACCTGGCATGTCAACGGCCATATTCCTCCCACGGACAACAGGTGTCTCCCCGGGTGCCTGACTTAAACAAACCACCTCACCATCAGAATCCTCCTGGTCAATTTCCTCCCCAGCGCCAGCAACACCCATATCCTCCTCATCCTGGTGTACTTCAACACTGACATCTTCAATCTGACTATCAGGAACTGGACTGCGGGTGCTCCTTCCAGCACTTGCAGGGGGCATGCAAATAGTGGAAGGCGCATGCTCTTCACGTCCAGTGTTGGGAAGGTCAGGCATCGCAAACGACACAATTGGACTCTCCTTGTGGATTTGGGATTTCAAAGAGCGCACAGTTCTTTGCGGTGCTTTTGCCAGCTTGAGTCTTTTCAGTTTTCTAGCGAGAGGCTGAGTGCTTCCATCCTCATGTGAAGCTGAACCACTAGCCATGAACATAGGCCAGGGCCTCAGCCGTTCCTTGCCACTCCGTGTGGTAAATGGCATATTGGCAAGTTTACGCTTCTCCTCCGACAATTTTATTTTAGGTTTTGGAGTCCTTTTTTTTCTGATATTTGGTGTTTTGGATTTGACATGCTCTGTACTATGACATTGGGCATCGGCCTTGGCAGACGACGTTGCTGGCATTTCATCGTCTCGGCCATGACTAGTGGCAGCAGCTTCAGCACGAGGTGGAAGTGGATCTTGATCTTTCCCTAATTTTGGAACCTCAACTTTTTTGTTCTCCATATTTTATAGGCAGAACTAAAAGGCACCTCAGGTAAACAATGGAGATGGATGGATTGGATACTAGTATACAATTATGGACGGACTGCCACGGTTAGGTGGTATAAAAAAACCACGGTTAGGTGGTATATATTATAATAATAATACAATTATGGATGGACGGACTGCCTGCCGACTGCCGACACAGAGGTAGCCACAGCCGTGAACTACCGCACTGTACACTGGTTGATAAAGAGATAGTAGTATATTTGTAACAACTAGTATGACACTATGACGACGGTATAAAGAATGAAAAAAAAACCACGGTTAGGTGGTATATATTATAATAATAATACAATTATGGATGGACGGACTGCCTGCCGACTGCCGACACAGAGGTAGCCACAGCCGTGAACTACCGCACTGTACACTGGTTGATAAAGAGATAGTAGTATACTCGTAACAACTAGTATGACACTATGACGACGGTATAAAGAATGCAAAAAAAACCACAGTTAGGTGGTATATATTATAATAATAATACAATTATGGATGGACGGACTGCCTGCCGACTGCCGACACAGAGGTAGCCACAGCCGTGAACTACCGCACTGTACACTGGTTGATAAAGAGATAGTAGTATACTCGTAACAACTAGTATGACACTATGACGGTATAAAGAATGAAAAAAAAACCACGGTTAGGTGGTATATATTATAATAATAATACAATTATGGATGGACGGACTGCCTGCCGACTGCCGACACAGAGGTAGCCACAGCCGTGAACTACCGCACTGTACACTGGTTGATAAAGAGATAGTAGTATACTCGTAACAATTAGGATGACACTATGACGGTATAAAGAATGAAAAAAAAACCACGGTTAGGTGGTAGGTATATAATAATAAATAATACAATTCTGGTCGGACGGACTGCCTGCCGTGTGCCGACACAGAGGTAGCCACAGCCGTGAACTACCGCACTGTACACTGGTTGATAAAGAGATAGTAGTATACTCGTAACAATTAGGATGACACTATGACGGTATAAAGAATGAAAAAAAAACCACGGTTAGGTGGTAGGTATATAATAATAAATAATACAATTCTGGTCGGACGGACTGCCTGCCGTGTGCCGACACAGAGGTAGCCACAGCCGTGAACTACCGCACTGTACACTGGTTGATAAAGAGATAGTAGTATACTCGTAACAATTAGGATGACACTATGACGGTATAAAGAATGAAAAAAAAACCACGGTTAGGTGGTAGGTATATAATAATAAATAATACAATTCTGGTCGGACGGACTGCCTGCCGTGTGCCGACACAGAGGTAGCCACAGCCGTGAACTACCGCACTGTACACTGGTTGATAAAGAGATAGTAGTATACTCGTAACAATTAGGATGACACTATGACGGTATAAAGAATGAAAAAAAAACCACGGTTAGGTGGTAGGTATATAATAATAAATAATACAATTCTGGTCGGACGGACTGCCTGCCGTGTGCCGACACAGAGGTAACCACAGCCGTGAACTACCGCACTGTACACTGGTTGATAAAGAGATAGTAGTATACTCGTAACAATTAGGATGACACTATGACGGTATAAAGAATGAAAAAAAAACCACGGTTAGGTGGTAGGTATATAATAATAAATAATACAATTCTGGTCGGACGGACTGCCTGCCGTGTGCCGACACAGAGGTAGCCACAGCCGTGAACTACCGCACTGTACACTGGTTGATAAAGAGATAGTAGTATACTCGTAACAATTAGGATGACACTATGACGGTATAAAGAATGAAAAAAAAACCACGGTTAGGTGGTAGGTATATAATAATAAATAATACAATTCTGGTCGGACGGACTGCCTGCCGTGTGCCGACACAGAGGTAGCCACAGCCGTGAACTACCGCACTGTACTGTGTCTGCTGCTAATATAGTCTGGTTGATATTTAAAGAGATATTAGTAGTATACAACAATACTATACTGGTGGTCAGGCACTGGTCACCACTCCTGCAGCAAAAGTGTGCACTGTTAATTAATATAATTGTACTCCTGGCTCCTGCTAACAACCTGCAGTGCTCCCCAGTCTCCCCCACAATTAATTATAAGCTTTTAATTTATACATTGATGACTGTGCAGCACACTGGGCTGAGCTGAGTGCACACAGACTGAGTCACACTGTGTGACTGACTGTGCTGTGTATCGTTTTTTTTTTCAGGCAGAGAACGGATATAGCAGAGAGAAGTGAACGGATATATTATATTAAATAAAAGTTAACTAGCAACTGCAATGGTCACTGACTGTGGTAAACTAACTCTGTCTGCGACTCTGCACAATCTCTCTCTATCTAATCTATCTATCTCTATTCTAATGGAGAGGACGCCAGACACGTCCTCTCCCTATCAATCTCAATGCACGAGTGAAAATGGCGGCGACGCGCGGCTCCTTATATAGAATCCGAGTCTCGCGATAGAATCCGAGCCTCGCGAGAATCCGACAGCGTCATGATGACGTTCGGGCGCGCTCGGGTTAACCGAGCAAGGCGGGAAGATCCGAGTCGCTCGGACCCGTGGAAAAAAAAGTGAAGTTCGTGCGGGTTCGGATTCAAAGAAACCGAACCCGCTCATCTCTATATATTATCTCAGTGTGTTTGGCCATCGGTGATGATATATTATCTCAGTATGTGTGGCCATCGGTGATGATATATTATCTCAGTGTGTGTGGCCATCGGGGATGATATATTATCTCAGAATGTGTCACCATCGGTGATGATATATTATCTCAGTGTGTGTGGCCATCGGTGATATTATATTATCTCAGTGTGTGTGACCATTGGTGATGATATATTATCTCAGTGTGTGTGGCTATCGGTGATGATATATTATGTCAGTATATGTGGCCATCGGTGATGATATATTATTTCAGTATGTGTGACCATCGGTGATGATATATTATCTCAGAGTTTGTGGCCATCGGTGATGCTATATTATCTTAGTGTGTGTGGCCATCGTTGATGATATATTAACTCAGTGAGTGTGGCCATCAGTGATGATATATTATGTCAGTATGTGTGGCCATCGGTGATGATTCATTATTTCAGTGTGTGTGACCATCGGTGATGATATATTATCTCAGTGTGTGTGACCACTGGTGATGATATATTATCTCATTGTGTGAGGCCATCGGTGATGATATATTATCTCAGTATGTGTGGCCATCGGTGATAATGTATTATCCCAGTATGTGTGACCATCGGTGATGACATATTATCTCAGTATGTGTGACAATCGGTGATGGTATATTATCTCAGTATGTGTGGGCATCGGTGATGATATATTATCTCAGTATGTGTGAGAATCGTTGATGATATATTATCTCAGTATGTGTGACCATTGGTGATGACATATTATCTCAGTATGTGAGACAATCGGTGATGATATATTATGTCAGTATGTGTGGCCATCGGTGATGATATATTATCTCAGTGTGTGTGACCATCGGTTAAGACATATTATCTCAGTATGTGTGATCATCGGTGATGATATATTATCTCAGTATGTGCGGCCATCGGTGATGATATATTATCTCAGTATGTGTGGCCATCGGTGATGATATATTATCTCAGTATGTGTGGCCATCGGTGATGATATATTATCTCAGTATGTGTGGCCATTGGTGATGATATATTATCTCAGTATGTGTGATAACTGTTGATGATATAGTATCTTGGCATGTGTAGCCATAGGTGATGATATTTATCTCAGTATGTGTGACAATCGGTGATGATATATTATCTCAGTATGTGTGTCCATCGGTGATGATATATTATCTCAGTATGTGTGGGCATCGGGGATGATATACTATCTCAATGTGTGTGGCCATCGGTGATGCTATATTATCTCAGTGTGTGTGGCCATCGGTGATGCTATATTATCTCAGTGTGTGTGGCCATCGGTGATGATATATTATCTCAGTGTGTGTGGCCATCGGTGATGATATATTATCTCAGTGTGTGTGGCCATCGGTGATGATATATTATCTCAGTATGTGTGACCATCGGTGATGATATATTATCTCAGTGTGTGTGGCTATCGGTGATGATATATTATCTCAGTATGTGTGACCATCGGTGATGATATATTATCTCAGTGTGTGTGACCATTGGTGATGATATATTATCTCATTGTGTGAGGCCATCGGTGATGATATATTATGTCAGTATGTGTGGCCATCGGTGATGATATATTATCTCAGTATGTGTGGCCATTGGTGATGATATATTATCTCAGTATGTGTGATAACTGGTGATGATATAGTATCTTGGCATGTGTAGCCATAGGTGATGATATATTATCTCAGTGTGTGTGGCCATCAGTGATGAATAATTATCTCAGTGTGTGTGGCCATCGGTGATGACATATTATCTCAGTGTGTGTGGCCATCGGTGATGATTAATTATCTCAGTGTGTGTGACCATCGGTGATGATATATTATCTCCGTATGTGTGTCCATCGGTGATGATATATTATCTCAGTATGTGTGGCCAACTGTGATAATGTATTATCCCAGCATGTATGACCATCGGTGATGACATATTATCTCAGTATGTGTGACAATCGGTGATGGTATATTATCTCAGTATGTGTGGGCATCGGTGATGATATATTATCTCAGTATGTGTGAGAATCGTTGATGATATATTATCTCAGTATGTGTGACCATTGGTGATGACATATTATCTCAGTGTGTGTGACCATCGGAGATGATATATTATCTCAGTATGTGCGGCCATCGGTGATGATATATTATGTCAGTATGTATGGCCATCGGTGATGATATATTATCTCAGTATGTGTGATAACTGGTGATGATATAGTATCTTGGCATGTGTGGCCATCGGTGATGATATATTATCTCAGTGTGTGTGGCCATCGGTGATGATTAATTTTTTCAGTGTGTGTGGCCAACGGTGATGATATATTATCTCGGTGTGTGTGACCATCGGTGATGACATATTATCTCAGTATGTGTGACCATCGGTGGTGATATATTATCTCAGTATGTGTGGCCATCGGTGATAATGTATTATCTCAGTTTGTGTGACAATCGGTGATGATATATTATGTCAGTATGTGCGGCCATCGGTGATGATATTTTTTCTCAGTTTGTGTGGCCATCGGTGATGATATATTATCTCAGTGTGTGTGGCCATCGGTGATGATTAATTATCTCAGTGTGTGTGACCATAGGTGAAGACATATTATCTCAGTATATGTGACCATCGGTGATGATATATTATCTCAGTATGTGTGGCCATCGGTGATAATGTATTATCTCAGTATGTGTGACAATCGGTGAAGTCATATTATCTCAGTATGTGTGACAATCGGTGATGATATATTATCTCAGTATGTGTGGGCATCGGTGATGATATATTATCTCAGTATGTGTGGCCATCGGTGATGATATATTATGTCAGTATGTGTGACCATCGGTGATGACATATTATCTCAGTATGTGTGACCATCGGTTGTGATATATTATCTCAGTATGTGTGGCCATCGGTGATAATGTATTATCTCAGTTTGTGTGACAATCGGTGATGATATATTATGTCAGTATGTGCGGCCATCGGTGATGATATATTATCTCAGTATGTGTGGCCATCGGTGATGATATATTATCTCAGTATGTGTGGCCATCAGTGATGATATATTATCTCAGTGTGTGTGGCCATCGGTGATGATATATTATGTCAGTATGTGTGACCATCGGTGATGATATATTATCTCAGTGTGTGTGACCATTGGTGATGATATATTATCTGATTGTGTGTGGCCATCGGTGATGATAAATTATGTCAGTATGTGTGGCCATCGGTGATGATATATTATGTTAGAATGTGTGGCCATCGGTGATGATATATTATGTCAGTATGTGTGGCCATAGGTGTTGATATATTATATCAGTATGTGTGACCATCGGTGATGATATATTACCTCAGTGTGTGTGGCCATCGGTGATGATTAATTAACTCAGTGTGTGTGGTCATCGGTGATAATGTATTATATCAGTATGTGTGACAATCGTTGCTGATATATTAGGTCAGTATGTGTGGCCATCGGTGATGATTAATTATCTCAGTGTGTGTGACCATAGGTAAAGACATATTATCTCAGTATGTTTGACCATCGGTGACGATATATTATCTCAGTATGTGTGGACATCAGTGATAATGTATTATCTCAGTATGTGTGACAATCGGTGTTGATATATTATCTCAGTATGTGTGACCATCGGTGATGATATATTATCTCAGTATGTGTGTCCATCGGTGATGACATATTATCTCAGTATGTGTGGGCATCGGGGATGATATACTATCTCAATGTGTGTGGCCATCGGGGATGATATATTATCTTAGTGTGTGTGGCCATCGGTGATGATATATTATCTCAGTATGTGTGACCATCGGTGATGATATATTATCTCAGTGTGTGTGACCATTGGTGATGATATATTATCTGATTGTGTGTGGCCATCGGTGATGATATATTATGTCAGTATGTGTGGCCATCGGTGATGATATATTATGTTAGTATGTGTGGCCATCGGTGATGATATATTATGTCAGTATGTGTGGCCATCGGTGTTGATATATTATCTCAGTATGTGTGACCATCGGTGATGATATATTACCTCAGTGTGTGTGGCCATCGGTGATGATTAATTATCTCAGTGTGTGTGGCCATCGGTGATGATATATTATCTCAGTATGTGTGGCCATCGGTGATAATGTGTTATCTCAGTATGTGTGACAATCGTTGATGATATATTATGTCAGTATGTGTGGCCATCGGTGATGATATATTATCTCAGTATGTGTGACCATCGGTGATGACATATTATCTCAGTATGTGTGACCATCGGTGATGATATATTATCTCAGTATGTGCGGCCATCGGTGATGATATATTATCTCAGTATGTATGGCCATCGGTGATGATATATTTTCTCAGTATGTGTGATAACAGGTGAGGATATAGTATCTTGCCATGTGTGGCCATCGGTGATGATATATTATCTCAGTATGTGTGGCCATCGGTGATGATATATTATCTCAGTATGTGTGATAAGTTAACTGGTGATGATATAGTATCTTGGCATGTGTGGCCATCGGTGATGATATATTATCTCAATGTGTGTGGCCATCGGTGATGATATATGATCTCAGTGTGTGTGGCCATCGGTGATGATATATTATCTCGTTGTGTGTGACCATCGGTGATGACATATTATCTCAGTATGTGTGACCATCGGTGATGATATATTATCTCAGTATGTGTGGCCATCGGTGATAATGTATTATCCCAGTATGTGTGACCATCGGATATGACATATTATCTCAGTATGTGTGACAATCGGTGATGGTATATTATCTCAGTATGTGTGGGCATCGGTGATGATATATTATCTCAGTATGTGTGAGAATCGTTGATGATATATTATCTCAGTATGTGTGACCATTGGTGATGACATATTATCTCAGTATGTGAGACAATCGGTGATGATATATTATGTCAGTATGTGTGGCCATCGGTGATGATATATTATCTCAGTATGTGCGGCCATCGGTGATGATATATTATCTCAGTATGTGTGGCCATCGGTGATGATATATTATCTCAGTATGTGTGGCCATCGGTGATGATATATTATCTCAGTATGTGTGGCCATTGGTGATGATATATTATCTCAGTATGTGTGATAACTGGTGATGATATAGTATCTTGGCATGTGTAGCCATAGGTGATGATATTTATCTCAGTATGTGTGACAATCGGTGATGATATATTATCTCAGTATGTGTGTCCATCGGTGATGATATATTATCTCAGTATGTGTGGGCATCGGGGATGATATACTATCTCAATGTGTGTGGCCATCGGTGATGCTATATTATCTCAGTGTGTGTGTCCATCGGTGATGCTATATTATCTCAGTGTGTGTGGCCATCGGTGATGATATATTATCTCAGTGTGTGTGGCCATCGGTGATGATATATTATCTCAGTGTGTGTGGCCATCAGTGATGATATATTATCTCAGTGTGTGTGGCTATCGGTGATGATATATTATCTCAGTATGTGTGACCATCGGTGATGATATATTATCTCAGTGTGTGTGACCATTGGTGATGATATATTATCTCATTGTGTGAGGCCATCGGTGATGATATATTATGTCAGTATGTGTGGCCATCGGTGATGATATATTATCTCAGTATGTGTGGCCATTGGTGATGATATATTATCTCAGTATGTGTGATAACTGGTGATGATATAGTATCTTGGCATGTGTAGCCATAGGTGATGATATATTATCTCAGTGTGTGTGGCCATCAGTGATGAATAATTATCTCAGTGTGTGTGGCCATCGGTGATGACATATTATCTCAGTGTGTGTGGCCATCGGTGATGATTAATTATCTCAGTGTGTATGACCATCGGTGATGATATATTATCTCCGTATGTGTGTCCATCGGTGATGATATATTATCTCAGTATGTGTGGCCAACGGTGATAATGTATTATCCCAGTATGTGTGACCATCGGTGATGACATATTATCTCAGTATGTGTGACAATCGGTGATGGTATATTATCTCAGTATGTGTGGGCATCGGTGATGATATATTATCTCAGTATGTGTGAGAATCGTTGATGATATATTATCTCAGTATGTGTGACCATTGGTGATGACATATTATCTCAGTGTGTGTGACCATCGGAGATGATATATTATCTCAGTATGTGCGGCCATCGGTGATGATATATTATGTCAGTATGTATGGCCATCGGTGATGATATATTATCTCAGTATGTGTGATAACTGGTGATGATATAGTATCTTGGCATGTGTGGCCATCGGTGATGATATATTATCTCAGTGTGTGTGGCCATCGGTGATGATTAATTATTTCAGTGTGTGTGGCCAACGGTGATGATATATTATCTCGGTGTGTGTGACCATCGGTGATGACATATTATCTCAGTATGTGTGACCATCGGTGGTGATATATTATCTCAGTATGTGTGGCCATCGGTGATAATGTATTATCTCAGTTTGTGTGACAATCGGTGATGATATATTATCTCAGTATGTGCGGCCATCGGTGATGATATTTTTTCTCAGTTTGTGTGGCCATCGGTGATGATATATTATCTCAGTGTGTGTGGCCATCGGTGATGATTAATTATCTCAGTGTGTGTGACCATAGGTGAAGACATATTATCTCAGTATATGTGACCATCGGTGATGATATATTATCTCAGTATGTGTGGCCATCGGTGATAATGTATTATCTCAGTATGTGTGACAATCGGTGAAGACATATTATCTCAGTATGTGTGACAATCGGTGATGATATATTATCTCAGTATGCGTGGGCATCGGTGATGATATATTATCTCAGTATGTGTGACCATCGGTGATGACATATTATCTCAGTATGTGTGACCATCGGTGGTGATATATTATCTCAGTATGTGTGGCCATCGGTGATAATGTATTATCTCAGTTTGTGTGACAATCGGTGATGATATATTATGTCAGTATGTGCGGCCATCGGTGATGATATATTATCTCAGTATGTGTGGCCATCGGTGATGATATATTATCTCAGTATGTGTGGCCATCAGTGATGATATATTATCTCAGTGTGTGTGGCCATCGGTGATGATATATTATGTCAGTATGTGTGACCATCGGTGATGATATATTATCTCAGTGTGTGTGACCATTGGTGATGATATATTATCTGATTGTGTGTGGCCATCGGTGATGATATATTATGTCAGTATGTGTGGCCATCGGTGATGATATATTATGTTAGTATGTGTGGCCATCGGTGATGATATATTATGTCAGTATGTGTGGCCATAGGTGTTGATATATTATATCAGTATGTGTGACCATCGGTGATGATATATTACCTCAGTGTGTGTGGCCATCGGTGATGATTAATTAACTCAGTGTGTGTGGTCATCGGTGATAATGTATTATATCAGTATGTGTGACAATCGTTGATGATATATTAGGTCAGTATGTGTGGCCATCGGTGATGATTAATTATCTCAGTGTGTGTGACCATAGGTAAAGACATATTATCTCAGTATGTTTGACCATCGGTGACAATATATTATCTCAGTATGTGTGGACATCAGTGATAATGTATTATCTCAGTATGTGTGACAATCGGTGTTGATATATTATCTCAGTATGTGTGACCATCGGTGATGATATATTATCTCAGTATGTGTGTCCATCGGTGATGACATATTATCTCAGTATGTGTGGGCATCGGGGATGATATACTATCTCAATGTGTGTGGCCATCGGGGATGATATATTATCTTAGTGTGTGTGGCCATCGGTGATGATATATTATCTCAGTATGTGTGACCATCGGTGATGATATATTATCTCAGTGTGTGTGACCATTGGTGATGATATATTATCTGATTGTGTGTGGCCATCGGTGATGATATATTATGTCAGTATGTGTGGCCATCGGTGATGATATATTATGTTAGTATGTGTGGCCATCGGTGATGATATATTATGTCAGTATGTGTGGCCATCGGTGTTGATATATTATCTCAGTATGTGTGACCATCGGTGATGATATATTACCTCAGTGTTTGTGGCCATCGGTGATGATTAATTATCTCAGTGTGTGTGGCCATCGGTGATGATATATTATCTCAGTATGTGTGGCCATCGGTGATAATGTATTATCTCAGTATGTGTGACAATCGTTGATGATATATTATGTCAGTATGTGTGGCCATCGGTGATGATATATTATCTCAGTATGTGTGACCATCGGTGATGACATATTATCTCAGTATGTGTGACCATCGGTGATGATATATTATCTCAGTATGTGCGGCCATCTGTGATGATATATTAGCTCAGTATGTATGGCCATCGGTGATGATATATTTTCTCAGTATGTGTGATAACTGGTGAGGATATAGTATCTTGGCATGTGTGGCTATCGGTGATGATATATTATCTCAGTATGTGTGGCCATCGGTGATGATATATTATCTCAGTATGTGTGATAAGTTAACTGGTGATGATATAGTATCTTGGCATGTGTGGCCATCGGTGATGATATATTATCTCAATGTGTGTGGCCATCGGTGATAATATATTATCTCAGTGTGTGTGGCCATCGGTGATGATATATTATCTCGTTGTGTGTGACCATCGGTGATGACATATTATCTCAGTATGTGTGACCATCGGTGATGATATATTATCTCAGTATGTGTGGCCATCGGTGATAATGTATTATCCCAGTATGTGTGACCATCGGTGATGACATATTATCTCAGTATGTGTGACAATCGGTGATGGTATATTATCTCAGTATGTGTGGGCATCGGTGATGATATATTATCTCAGTATGTGTGAGAATCGTTGATGATATATTATCTCAGTATGTGTGACCATTGGTGATGACATATTATCTCAGTATGTGAGACAATCGGTGATGATATATTATGTCAGTATGTGTGGCCATCGGTGATGATTAGTGATGAGCGCCTGAAACTTTTCGGGTTTTGTGTTTTGGTTTTGGGTTCGGTTCCGCGGCCGTGTTTTGGGTTCGACCGCGTTTTGGCAAAACCTCACCGAATTTTTTTTGTCGGATTCGGGTGTGTTTTGGATTCAGGTATTTTTTTCAAAAAACACTAAAAAACAGCTTAAATCATAGAATTTGGGGGTCATTTTGATCCCAAAGTATTATTAACCTCAAAAAACATAATTTACACTCATTTTCAGCCTATTCTGAACACATCACACCTCACAATATTATTTTTAGTCCTAAAATTTGCACCGAGGTCGCTGTGTGAGTAAGATAAGCGACCCTAGTGGCCGACACAAACACCGTGCCCATCTAGGAGTGGCACTGCAGTGTCACGCAGGATGTCCCTTCCAAAAAACCCTCCCCAAACAGCACATGACGCAAAGAAAAAAAGAGGCGCAATGAGGTAGCTGACTGTGTGAGAAAGATAAGCGACCCTAGTGGCCGACACAAACACCGGGCCCATCTAGGAGTGGCACTGCAGTGTCACGCAGGATGTCCCTTCCAAAAAACCCTCCCCAAACAGCACATGACGCAAAGAAAAAAAGAGGCGCAATGAGGTAGCTGTGTGAGTAAGATTAGCGACCCTAGTGGCCGACACAAACACCGGGCCCATCTAGGAGTGGCACTGCAGTGTCACGCAGGATGTCCCTTCCAAAAAACCCTCCCCAAACAGCACATGACGCAAAGAAAAAAAGAGGCGCAATGAGGTAGCTGACTGTGTGAGAAAGATAAGCGACCCTAGTGGCCGACACAAACACCGGGCCCATCTAGGAGTGGCACTGCAGTGTCACGCAGGATGGCCCTTCCAAAAAACCCTCCCCAAACAGCACATGACGCAAAGAAAAAAAGAGGCGCAATGAGGTAGCTGACTGTGTGAGAAAGATAAGCGACCCTAGTGGCCGACACAAACACCGGGCCCATCTAGGAGTGGCACTGCAGTGTCACGCAGGATGTCCCTTCCAAAAAACCCTCCCCAAACAGCACATGACGCAAAGAAAAAGAAAAGAAAAAAGAGGTGCAAGATGGAATTGTCCTTGGGCCCTCCCACCCACCCTTATGTTGTATAAACAGGACATGCACACTTTAACCAACCCATCATTTCAGTGACAGGGTCTGCCACACGACTGTGACTGAAATGACGGGTTGGTTTGGACCCCCACCAAAAAAGAAGCAATTAATCTCTCCTTGCACAAACTGGCTCTACAGAGGCAAGATGTCCACTTCATCATCATCCTCCGATATATCACCGTGTACATCCCCCTCCTCACAGATTATCAATTCGTCCCCACTGGAATCCACCATGTCAGCTCCCTGTGTACTTTGTGGAGGCAATTGCTGCTGGTCAATGTCTCCGCGGAGGAATTGATTATAATTCATTTTAATGAACATCATCTTCTCCACATTTTCTGGATGTAACCTCGTACGCCGATTGCTGACAAGGTGAGCGGCGGCACTAAACACTCTTTCGGAGTACACACTTGTGGGAGGGCAACTTAGGTAGAATAAAGCCAGTTTGTGCAAGGGCCTCCAAATTGCCTCTTTTTCCTGCCAGTATAAGTACGGACTGTGTGACGTGCCTACTTGGATGCGGTCACTCATATAATCCTCCACCATTCTATCAATGGTGAGAGAATCATATGCAGTGACAGTAGACGACATGTCCGTTATGGTTGTCAGGTCCTTCAGTCCGGACCAGATGTCAGCATCAGCAGTCGCTCCAGACTGCCCTGCATCACCGCCAGCGGGTGGGCTCGGAATTCTGAGCCTTTTCCTCGCACCCCCAGTTGCGGGAGAATGTGAAGGAGGAGATGTTGACAGGTCGCGTTCCGCTTGACTTGACAATTTTCTCACCAGCAGGTCTTTGAAACCCAGCAGACTTGTGTGCGCCGGAAAGAGAGATCCAAGGTAGGTTTTAAATCTAGGATCGAGCACGGTGGCCAAAATGTAGTGCTCTGATTTCAAAAGATTGACCACCCGTGAATCCTTGTTAAGCGAATTAAGGGCTCCATCCACAAGTCCCACATGCCTAGCGGAATCGCTCTGTCTTAGCTCCTCCTTCAATGTCTCCAGCTTCTTCTGCAAAAGCCTGATGAGGGGAATGACCTGACTCAGGCTGGCAGTGTCTGAACTGACTTCACGTGTGGCAAGTTCAAAAGGTTGCAGAACCTTGCACAACGTTGAAATCATTCTCCACTGCGCTTGAGACAGGTGCATTCCACCTCCTATATCGTGGTCAGTTGTATAGGCTTGAATGGCCTTTTGCTGCTCCTCCAACCTCTGAAGCATATAGAGGGTTGAATTCCACCTCGTTACCACCTCCTGCTTCAGATGATGGCAGGGCAGGTTCAGGCGTTTTTGGTGGTGCTCCAGTCTTCTGTACGTGCTGCCTGTACGCCGAAAGTGTCCCGCAATTTTTCTGCCCACCGCCAGCATCTCTTGCACGCCCCTGTCGTTTTTAAAAAAATTCTGCACCACCAAATTCAAGGTATGTGCAAAACATGGGACGTGCTGGAATTTGCCCAGATGTAATGCACGCACAATATTGCTGGCGTTGTCCGATGCCACAAATCCACAGGAGAGTCCAATTGGGGTAAGCCATTCCGCGATGATCTTCCTCAGTTGCCGTAAGAGGTTTTCAGCTGTGTGCGTATTCTGGAAACCGGTGATACAAAGCGTAGCCTGCCTAGGAACGAGTTGGCGTTTGCGAGATGCTGCTACTGGTGCCGCCGCTGCTGTTCTTGCGGCGGGAGTCCATACATCTACCCAGTGGGCTGTCACAGTCATATAGTCCTGACCCTGCCCTGCTCCACTTGTCCACATGTCCGTGGTTAAGTGGACATTGGGTACAGCTGCATTTTTTAGGACACTGGTGACTCTTTTTCTGAGGTCTGTGTACATTTTCGGTATCGCCTGCCTAGAGAAATGGAACCTAGATGGTATTTGGTACCGGGGACACAGTACCTCCAACAAGTCTCTAGTTGGCTCTGCAGTAATGATGGATACCGGAACCACGTTTCTCACCACCCAGGATGTCAAGGCCTCAGTTATCCGCTTTGCAGTAGGATGACTGCTGTGATATTTAATCTTCCTCGCAAATGACTGTTGGACAGTCAATTGCTTGGTGGAAGTAGTAAAAGTGGTCTTACGACTTCCCCTCTGGGATGACCATCGACTCCCAGCAGCAACAACAGCAGCGCCAGCAGCAGTAGGCGTTACACGCAAGGATGCATCGGAGGAATCCCAGGCAGGAGAGGAATCGTCAGAATTGCCAGTGACATGGCCTGCAGGACTATTGGCATTCCTGGGGAAGGAGGAAATTGACACTGAGGGAGTTGGTGGGGTGGTTTGCGTGAGCTTGGTTACAAGAGGAAGGGATTTACTGGTCAGTGGACTGCTTCCGCTGTCACCCAAAGTTTTTGAACTTGTCACTGACTTATTATGAATGCGCTGCAGGTGACGTATAAGGGAGGATGTTCCGAGGTGGTTAACGTCCTTACCCCTACTTATTACAGCTTGACAAAGGGAACACACGGCTTGACACCTGTTGTCCGCATTTCTGGTGAAATACCTCCACACCGAAGAGCTGATTTTTTTGGTATTTTCACCTGGCATGTCAACGGCCATATTCCTCCCACGGACAACAGGTGTCTCCCCGGGTGCCTGACTTAAACAAACCACCTCACCATCAGAATCCTCCTGGTCAATTTCCTCCCCAGCGCCAGCAACACCCATATCCTCCTCATCCTGGTGGACTTCAACACTGACATCTTCAATCTCACTATCAGGAACTGGACTGCGGGTGCTCCTTCCAGCACTTGCAGGGGGCGTGCAAATGGTGGAAGGCGCATGCTCTTCACGTCCAGTGTTGGGAAGGTCAGGCATCGCAACCGACACAATTGGACTCTCCTTGTGGATTTGGGATTTCGAAGAACGCACAGTTCTTTGCTGTGCTTTTGCCAGCTTGAGTCGTTTCATTTTTCTAGCGAGAGGCTGAGTGCTTCCATCCTCATGTGAAGCTGAACCACTAGCCATGAACATAGGCCAGGGCCTCAGCCGTTCCTTGCCACTCCGTGTGGTAAATGGCATATTGGCAAGTTTACGCTTCTCCTCCGACAATTTTATTTTAGGTTTTGGAGTCCTTTTTTTTCTGATATTTGGTGTTTTGGATTTGACATGCTCTGTACTATGACATTGGGCATCGGCCTTGGCAGACGACGTTGCTGGCATTTCATCGTCTCGGCCATGACTAGTGGCAGCAGCTTCAGCACGAGGTGGAAGTGGATCTTCATCTTTCCCTAATTTTGGAACCTCAACTTTTTTGTTCTCCATATTTTATAGGCAGAACTAAAAGGCACCTCAGGTAAACAATGGAGATGGATGGATTGGATACTAGTATACAATTATGGACGGACTGCCACGGTTAGGTGGTATAAAAAAACCACGGTTAGGTGGTATATAATACAATTATGGATGGACGGACTGCCTGCCGAGTGCCGACACAGAGGTAGCCACAGCCGTGAACTACCGCACTGTACACTGGTTGATAAAGAGATAGTAGTATACTCGTAACAACTAGTATGACGACGGTATAAAGAATGAAAAAAAAACCACGGTTAGGTGGTATATATTATAATACAATTATGGATGGACGGACTGCCTGCCGAGTGCCGACACAGAGGTAGCCACAGCCGTGAACTACCGCACTGTACACTGGTTGATAAAGAGATAGTAGTATACTCGTAACAACTAGTATGACGACGGTATAAAGAATGAAAAAAAAACCACGGTTAGGTGGTATATATTATAATACAATTATGGATGGACGGACTGCCTGCCGAGTTCCGACACAGAGGTAGCCACAGCCGTGAACTACCGCACTGTACACTGGTTGATAAAGAGATAGTAGTATACTCGTAACAACTAGTATGACGACGGTATAAAGAATGAAAAAAAAACCACGGTTAGGTGGTATATATTATAATACAATTATGGATGGACGGACTGCCTGCCGAGTTCCGACACAGAGGTAGCCACAGCCGTGAACTACCGCACTGTACACTGGTTGATAAAGAGATAGTAGTATACTCGTAACAACTAGTATGACGACGGTATAAAGAATGAAAAAAAAACCACGGTTAGGTGGTATATATTATAATACAATTATGGATGGACGGACTGCCTGCCGAGTGCCGACACAGAGGTAGCCACAGCCGTGAACTACCGCACTGTACACTGGTTTATAAAGAGATAGTAGTATACTCGTAACAACTAGTATGACTATGACGACGGTATAAAGAAAGAAAAAAAAAACCACGGTTAGGTGGTATATAATACAATTATGGATGGACGGACTGCCTGCCGAGTGCCGACACAGAGGTAGCCACAGCCGTGAACTACCGCACTGTACTGTGTCTGCTGCTAATATAGACTGGTTGATAAAGAGATAGTATACAATACTACTAATATACTGGTGGTCAGGCACTGGTCACCACTAGTCACACTGGCAGTGGCACTCCTGCAGCAAAAGTGTGCACTGTTTAATTTTAATATAATATTATCAATTGTACTCCTGGCTCCTGCTATAACAACAACCTGCAGTGCTCCCCAGTCTCCCCCACAATTATTATAAGCTTTATACAAATACAATACATTGATGTGCAGCACACTGGGCTGAGCAGTGCACACAGACTGAGTCACTGTGTGACTGTGTATCGTTTTTTTCAGGCAGAGAACGGATATATTATTAAATAAAACAAACAAGTTCAACTGCACTGTCTCTGGTGGTCACTGGTCACTGTGGTCGTCAGTCACTAAACTCTGTCTGCACTCTCTTCTAATCTACAGTATCACAGCAATCTCTCTCTCTCTCTCTTCTAAATCTAATCTAAATGGAGAGGACGCCAGCCACGTCCTCTCCCTATCAATCTCAATGCACGTGTGAAAATGGCGGCGACGCGCGGCTCCTTATATAGAATCCGAGTCTCGCGAGAATCCGACAGCGTCATGATGACGTTCGGGCGCGCTCGGGTTAACCGAGCAAGGCGGGAAGATCCGAGTCGCTCGGACCCGTGAAAAAAAAAAGTGAAGTTCGTGCGGGTTCGGATTCAAAGAAACCGAACCCGCTCATCTCTAGTGATGATATATTATCTCAGTGTGTGTGACCATCGGTTAAGACATATTATCTCAGTATGTGTGATCATCGGTGATGATATATTATCTCAGTATGTGCGGCCATCGGTGATGATATATTATCTCAGTATGTGTGGCCATCGGTGATGATATATTATCTCAGTATGTGTTGCCATCGGTGATGATATATTATCTCAGTATGTGTGGCCATTGGTGATGATATATTATCTCAGTATGTGTGATAACTGGTGATGATATAGTATCTTGGCATGTGTAGCCATAGGTGATGATATTTATCTCAGTATGTGTGACAATCGGTGATGATATATTATCTCAGTATGTGTGTCCATCGGTGATGATATATTATCTCAGTATGTGTGGGCATCGGGGATAATATACTATCTCAATGTGTGTGGCCATCGGTGATGCTATATTATCTCAGTGTGTGTGTCCATCGGTGATGCTATATTATCTCAGTGTGTGTGGCCATCGGTGATGATATATTATCTCAGTGTGTGTGGCCATCGGTGATGATATATTATCTCAGTGTGTGTGGCCATCAGTGATGATATATTATCTCAGTGTGTGTGGCTATCGGTGATGATATATTATCTCAGTATGTGTGACCATCGGTGATGATATATTATCTCAGTGTGTGTGACCATTGGTGATGATATATTATCTCATTGTGTGAGGCCATCGGTGATGATATATTATGTCAGTATGTGTGGCCATCGGTGATGATATATTATCTCAGTATGTGTGGCCATTGGTGATGATATATTATCTCAGTATGTGTGATAACTGATGATGATATAGTATCTTGGCATGTGTAGCCATAGGTGATGATATATTATCTCAGTGTGTGTGGCCATCAGTGATGAATAATTATCTCAGTGTGTGTGGCCATCGGTGATGACATATTATCTCAGTGTGTGTGGCCATCGGTGATGATTAATTATCTCAGTGTGTGTGACCATCGGTGATGATATATTATCTCCGTATGTGTGTCCATCGGTGATGATATATTATCTCAGTATGTGTGGCCAACGGTGATAATGTATTATCCCAGTATGTGTGACCATCGGTGATGACATATTATCTCAGTATGTGTGACAATCGGTGATGGTATATTATCTCAGTATGTGTGGGCATCGGTGATGATATATTATCTCAGTATGTGTGAGAATCGTTGATGATATATTATCTCAGTATGTGTGACCATTGGTGATGACATATTATCTCAGTGTGTGTGACCATCGGAGATGATATATTATCTCAGTATGTGCGGCCATCGGTGATGATATATTATGTCAGTATGTATGGCCATCGGTGATGATATATTATCTCAGTATGTGTGATAACTGGTGATGATATAGTATCTTGGCATGTGTGGCCATCGGTGATGATATATTATCTCAGTGTGTGTGGCCATCGGTGATGATTAATTATTTCAGTGTGTGTGGCCAACGGTGATGATATATTATCTCGGTGTGTGTGACCATCGGTGATGACATATTATCTCAGTATGTGTGACCATCGGTGGTGATATATTATCTCAGTATGTGTGGCCATCGGTGATAATGTATTATCTCAGTTTGTGTGACAATCGGTGATGATATATTATGTCAGTATGTGCGGCCATCGGTGATGATATTTTTTCTCAGTTTGTGTGGCCATCGGTGATGATATATTATCTCAGTGTGTGTGTGTGGCCATCGGTGATGATTAATTATCTCAGTGTGTGTGACCATAGGTGAAGATATATTATCTCAGTATATGTGACCATCGGTGATGATATATTATCTCAGTATGTGTGGCCATCGGTGATAATGTATTATCTCAGTATGTGTGACAATCGGTGAAGACATATTATCTTAGTATGTGTGACAATCGGTGATGATATATTATCTCAGTATGTGTGGGCATCGGTGATGATATATTATCTCAGTATGTGTGGCCATCGGTGATGATATATTATGTCAGTATGTGTGACCATCGGTGATGACATATTATCTCAGTATGTGTGACCATCGGTGGTGATATATTATCTCAGTATGTGTGGCCATCGGTGATAATGTATTATCTCAGTTTGTGTGACAATCGGTGATGATATATTATGTCAGTATGTGCGGCCATCGGTGATGATATATTATCTCAGTATGTGTGGCCATCGGTGATGATATATTATCTCAGTATGTGTGGCCATCAGTGATGATATATTATCTCAGTGTGTGTGACCATTGGTGATGATATATTATCTGATTGTGTGTGGCCATCGGTGATGATATATTATGTCAGTATGTGTGGCCATCGGTGATGATATATTATGTTAGTATGTGTGGCCATCGGTGATGATATATTATGTCAGTATGTGTGGCCATAGGTGTTGATATATTATATCAGTATGTGTGACCATCGGTGATGATATATTACCTCAGTGTGTGTGGCCATCGGTGATGATTAATTAACTCAGTGTGTGTGGTCATCGGTGATAATGTATTATATCAGTATGTGTGACAATCGTTGATGATATATTAGGTCAGTATGTGTGGCCATCGGTGATGATTAATTATCTCAGTGTGTGTGACCATAGGTAAAGACATATTATCTCAGTATGTTTGACCATCGGTGACGATATATTATCTCAGTATGTGTGGACATCAGTGATAATGTATTATCTCAGTATGTGTGACAATCGGTGTTGATATATTATCTCAGTATGTGTGACCATCGGTGATGATATATTATCTCAGTATGTGTGTCCATCGGTGATGACATATTATCTCAGTATGTGTGGGCATCGGGGATGATATACTATCTCAATGTGTGTGGCCATCGGGGATGATATATTATCTAAGTGTGTGTGGCCATCGGTGATGATATATTATCTCAGTATGTGTGACCATCGGTGATGATATATTATCTCAGTGTGTGTGACCATTGGTGATGATATATTATCTGATTGTGTGTGGCCATCGGTGATGATATATTATGTCAGTATGTGTGGCCATCGGTGATGATATATTATGTTTGTATGTGTGGCCATCGGTGATGATATATTATGTCAGTATGTGTGGCCATCGGTGTTGATATATTATCTCAGTATGTGTGACCATCGGTGATGATATATTACCTCAGTGTGTGTGGCCATCGGTGATGATTAATTATCTCAGTGTGTGTGGCCATCGGTGATGATATATTATCTCAGTATGTGTGGCCATCGGTGATAATGTATTATCTCAGTATGTGTGACAATCGTTGATGATATATTATGTCAGTATGTGTGGCCATCGGTGATGATATATTATCTCAGTATGTGTGACCATCGGTGATGACATATTATCTCAGTATGTGTGACCATCGGTGATGATATATTATCTCAGTATGTGCGGCCATCGGTGATGATATATTATCTCAGTATGTATGGCCATCGGTGATGATATATTTTCTCAGTATGTGTGATAACGTGTGAGGATATAGTATCTTGGCATGTGTGGCCATCGGTGATGATATATTATCTCAGTATGTGTGGCCATCGGTGATGATATATTATCTCAGTATGTATGGCCATCGGTGATGATATATTATCTCAGTATGTGTGATAAGTTAACTGGTGATGATATAGTATCTTGGCATGTGTGGCCATCGGTGATGATATATTATCTCAGTATGTATGGCCATCGGTGATGATATATTTTCTCAGTATGTGTGATAACTGGTGAGGATATAGTATCTTGGCATGTGTGGCCATAGGTGATGATATATTATCTCAGTGTGTGTGGCCATCAGTGATAAATAATTATCTCAGTGTGTGTGGCCATCGGTGATGACATATTATCTCAGTGTGTGTGGCCATCGGTGATGATTAATTATCTCAGCGTGTGTGACCATCGGTGATGATATATTATCTCCGTATGTGTGTCCATCGGTGATGATATATTATCTCAGTATGTGTGGGCATCGGGGATGATATACTATCTCAATGTGTGTGGCCATCGGGGATGATATATTATCTCAGTGTGTGTGGCCATCGGGGATGATATATTATCTCAGTGTGTGTTGCCATCGGTGATGATATATTATCTCAGTGTGTGTGGCCATCGGTGATGATATATTATCTCAGAATGTGTCACCATCGGTGATGATATATTATCTCAGTGTGTGTGGCCATCGGTGATATTATATTATCTCAGTGTGTGTGACCATTGGTGATGATATATTATCTCAGTGTGTTTGGCCATCGGTGATGATATATTATCTCAGTATGTGTGGCCATCGGTGATGATATATTATCTCAGTGTGTGTGGCCATCGGGGATGATATATTATCTCAGAATGTGTCACCATCGGTGATGATATATTATCTCAGTGTGTGTGACCATCGGTGATGATATATTATGTCAGTATATGTGGCCATCGGTGATGATATATTATTTCAGTATGTGTGACCATCGGTGATGATATATTATCTCAGAGTTTGTGGCCATCGGTGATGCTATATTATCTTAGTGTGTGTGGCCATCGTTGATGATATATTAACTCAGTGAGTGTGGCCATCAGTGATGATATATTATGTCAGTATGTGTGGCCATCGGTGATGATTCATTATTTCAGTGTGTGTGACCATCGGTGATGATATATTATCTCAGTGTGTGTGACCACTGGTGATGATATATTATCTCATTGTGTGTGGCCATCGGTGATGATATATTATCTCAGTATGTGTGGCCATCGGTGATAATGTATTATCCCAGTATGTGTGACCATCGGTGATGACATATTATCTCAGTATGTGTGACAATCGGTGATGGTATATTATCTCAGTATGTGTGGGCATCGGTGATGATATATTATCTCAGTATGTGTGAGAATCGTTGATGATATATTATCTCAGTATGTGTGACCATTGGTGATGACATATTATCTCAGTATGTGAGACAATCGGTGATGATATATTATGTCAGTATGTGTGGCCATCGGTGATGATATATTATCTCAGTATGTGTGGCCATTGGTGATGATATATTATCTCAGTATGTGTGATAACTGGTGATGATATAGTATCTTGGCATGTGTAGCCATAGGTGATGATATATTATCTCAGTGTGTGTGGCCATCAGTGATGAATAATTATCTCAGTGTGTGTGGCCATCGGTGATGACATATTATCTCAGTGTGTGTGGCCATCGGTGATGATTAATTATCTCAGTGTGTGTGACCATCGGTGATGATATATTATCTCCGTATGTGTGTCCATCGGTGATGATATATTATCTCAGTATGTGTGGCCAACGGTGATAATGTATTATCCCAGTATGTGTGACCATCGGTGATGACATATTATCTCAGTATGTGTGACAATCGGTGATGGTATATTATCTCAGTATGTGTGGGCATCGGTGATGATATATTATCTCAGTATGTGTGAGAATCGTTGATGATATATTATCTCAGTATGGGTGACCATTGGTGATGACATATTATCTCAGTGTGTGTGACCATCGGAGATGATATATTATCTCAGTATGTGCGGCCATCGGTGATGATATATTATGTCAGTATGTATGGCCATCGGTGATGATATATTATCTCAGTATGTGTGATAACTGGTGATGATATAGTATCTTGGCATGTGTGGCCATCGGTGATGATATATTATCTCAGTGTGTGTGGCCATCGGTGATGATTAATTATTTCAGTGTGTGTGGCCAACGGTGATGATATATTATCTCGGTGTGTGTGACCATCGGTGATGACATATTATCTCAGTATGTGTGACCATCGGTGGTGATATATTATCTCAGTATGTGTGGCCATCGGTGATAATGTATTATCTCAGTTTGTGTGACAATCGGTGATGATATATTATGTCAGTATGTGCGGCCATCGGTGATGATATTTTTTCTCAGTTTGTGTGGCCATCGGTGATGATATATTATCTCAGTGTGTGTGGCCATCGGTGATGATTAATTATCTCAGTGTGTGTGACCAACCATAGGTGAAGACATATTATCTCAGTATATGTGACCATCGGTGATGATATATTATCTCAGTATGTGTGGCCATCGGTGATAATGTATTATCTCAGTATGTGTGACAATCGGTGAAGACATATTATCTCAGTATGTGTGACAATCGGTGATGATATATTATCTCAGTATGTGTGGGCATCGGTGATGATATATTATCTCAGTATGTGTGGCCATCGGTGATGATATATTATGTCAGTATGTGTGACCATCGGTGATGACATATTATCTCAGTATGTGTGACCATCGGTGGTGATATATTATCTCAGTATGTGTGGCCATCGGTGATAATGTATTATCTCAGTTTGTGTGACAATCGGTGATGATATATTATGTCAGTATGTGCGGCCATCGGTGATGATATATTATCTCAGTATGTGTGGCCATCGGTGATGATATATTATCTCAGTATGTGTGGCCATCAGTGATGATATATTATCTCAGTGTGTGTTGCCATCGGTGATGATATATTATGTCAGTATGTGTGACCATCGGTGATGATATATTATCTCAGTGTGTGTGACCATTGGTGATGATATATTATCTGATTGTGTGTGGCCATCGGTGATGATATATTATGTCAGTATGTGTGGCCATCGGTGATGATATATTATGTTAGTATGTGTGGCCATCGGTGATGATATATTATGTCAGTATGTGTGGCCATAGGTGTTGATATATTATATCAGTATGTGTGACCATCGGTGATGATATATTACCTCAGTGTGTGTGGCCATCGGTGATGATTAATTAACTCAGTGTGTGTGGTCATCGGTGATAATGTATTATATCAGTATGTGTGACAATCGTTGATGATATATTAGGTCAGTATGTGTGGCCATCGGTGATGATTAATTATCTCAGTGTGTGTGACCATAGGTAAAGACATATTATCTCAGTATGTTTGACCATCGGTGACGATATATTATCTCAGTATGTGTGGACATCAGTGATAATGTATTATCTCAGTATGTGTGACAATCGGTGTTGATATATTATCTCAGTATGTGTGACCATCGGTGATGATATATTATCTCAGTATGTGTGTCCATCGGTGATGACATATTATCTCAGTATGTGTGGGCATCGGGGATGATATACTATCTCAATGTGTGTGGCCATCGGGGATGATATATTATCTTAGTGTGTGTGGCCATCGGTGATGATATATTATCTCAGTATGTGTGACCATCGGTGATGATATATTATCTTAGTGTGTGTGACCATTGGTGATGATATATTATCTGATTGTGTGTGGCCATCGGTGATGATATATTATGTCAGTATGTGTGGCCATCGGTGATGATATATTATGTTAGTATGTGTGGCCATCGGTGATGATATATTATGTCAGTATGTGTGGCCATCGGTGTTGATATATTATCTCAGTATGTGTGACCATCGGTGATGATATATTACCTCAGTGTGTGTGGCCATCGGTGATGATTAATTATCTCAGTGTGTGTGGCCATCGGTGATGATATATTATCTCAGTATGTGTGGCCATCGGTGATAATGTATTATCTCAGTATGTGTGACAATCGTTGATGATATATTATGTCAGTATGTGTGGCCATCGGTGATGATATATTATCTCAGTATGTGTGACCATCGGTGATGACATATTATCTCAGTATGTGTGACCATCGGTGATGATATATTATCTCAGTATGTGCGGCCATCGGTGATGATATATTATCTCAGTATGTATGGCCATCGGTGATGATATATTTTCTCAGTATGTGTGATAACTGGTGAGGATATAGTATCTTGGCATGTGTGGCCATCGGTGATGATATATTATCTCAGTATGTGTGGCCATCGGTGATGATATATTATCTCAGTATGTATGGCCATCGGTGATGATATATTATCTCAGTATGTGTGATAAGTTAACTGGTGATGATATAGTATCTTGGCATGTGTGGCCATCGGTGATGATATATTATCTCAGTATGTATGGCCATCGGTGATGATATATTTTCTCAGTATGTGTGATAACTGGTGAGGATATAGTATCTTGGCATGTGTGGCCATAGGTGATGATATATTATCTCAGTGTGTGTGGCCATCAGTGATAAATAATTATCTCAGTGTGTGTGGCCATCGGTGATGACATATTATCTCAGTGTGTGTGGCCATCGGTGATGATTAATTATCTCAGCGTGTGTGACCATCGGTGATGATATATTATCTCTGTATGTGTGTCCATCGGTGATGATATATTATCTCAGTATGTGTGGGCATCGGGGATGATATACTATCTCAATGTGTGTGGCCATCGGGGATGATATATTATCTCAGTGTGTGTGGCCATCGGGGATGATATATTATCTCAGTGTGTGTTGCCATCGGTGATGATTTATTATCTCAGTGTGTGTGGCCATCGGTGATGATATATTATCTCAGAATGTGTCACCATCGGTGATTATATATTATCTCAGTGTGTGTGGCCATCGGTGATATTATATTATCTCAGTGTGTGTGACCATTGGTGATGATATATTATCTCAGTGTGTTTGGCCATCGGTGATGATATATTATCTCAGTATGTGTGGCCATCGGTGATGATATATTATCTCAGTGTGTGTGGCCATCGGGGATGATATATTATCTCAGTATGTGTCACCATCGGTGATGATATATTATCTCAGTGTGTGTGACCATTGGTGATGATATATTATCTCAGTGTTTGTGGCTATCGGTGATGATATATTATGTCAGTATATGTGGCCATCGGTGATGATATATTATTTCAGTATGTGTGACCATCGGTGATGATATATTATCTCAGAGTTTGTGGCCATCGGTGATGCTATATTATCTTAGTGTGTGTGGCCATCGTTGATGATATATTAACTCAGTGAGTGTGGCCATCAGTGATGATATATTATTTCAGTATGTGTGGCCATCGGTGATGATTCATTATTTCAGTGTGTGTGACCATCGGTGATGATATATTATCTCAGTGTGTGTGACCACTGGTGATGATATATTATCTCATTGTGTGTGGCCATCGGTGATGATATATTATCTCAGTATGTGTGAGAATCGTTGATGATATATTATCTCAGTATGTGTGACCATTGGTGATGACATATTATCTCAGTATGTGAGACAATCGGTGATGATATATTATGTCAGTATGTGTGGCCATCGGTGATGATATATTATCTCAGTGTGTGTGACCATCGGTTAAGACATATTATCTCAGTATGTGTGATCATCGGTGATGATATATTATCTCAGTATGTGCGGCCATCGGTGATGATATATTATCTCAGTATGTGTGGCCATCGGTGATGATATATTATCTCAGTATTTGTGGCCATCGGTGATGATATATTATCTCAGTATGTGTGGCCATTGGTGATGATATATTATCTCAGTATGTGTGATAACTGGTGATGATATAGTATCTTGGCATGTGTAGCCATAGGTGATGATATTTATCTCAGTATGTGTGGGCATCGGGGATGATATACTATCTCAATGTGTGTGGCCATCGGTGATGCTATATTATCTCAGTGTGTGTGGCCATCGGTGATGCTATATTATCTCAGTGTGTGTGGCCATCGGTGATGATATATTATCTCAGTGTGTGTGGCCATCGGTGATCAGGGCCGGATTGGCCATAGAAGTCACCGGGAGTTTCCCCGGGGGGCCGATTGGGTCGTGGGGCCGCCTGTCCTACGCGGCCCCGCCCCCCTCTGCGTTACCAGGCAGGCACAATACCTGCAAAATGTAATACAGTCTGCGGCCGCTGTCAGGAGAGCCGGCCCTGCAAATCACCATCTCATGCTGCCCCACCCTTCCCCTCAACAGCTTATGCCTGTGTGCGGCCCCCCCCCCCCCACGGCACGTCACTAGTCACCTAGCTGCTTCGGCCAATGGCCGCTATCAGGGGAGCCGGCCACACCCCCCCATGTCATCTGCTTATGCCTTGCTGCAGCGGCCGCTATCAGGAGAGCCGGCCACGCCCCCCTCCACATACTCTGCTTATGCCTTGCTGCGGCCACAGAACCGTCCCCGCCCCCCCTCTATGTCACTTGCTTCATTGTGGGCAATGCAGCGGCCGTTTTCTAGTCAGCGGCCCCGTCCCCAACCGGCTGACCTGAAGAGGAGGTCCGCGCGCCAAGCGCCACAGACGTAATCAGCGCGGACCTTGCAGGAAGAGAAGGTGCGGCCGCGGTGGGTGCACACATTCTACAGTAGGAGAGGTGAGGTGGTATGACTCGTGTACAGTGCTCTGGAGGTGTGAGGTGTAATTTTATGGGTGAGGTGTAATTTTGTGTTAGGGGGGTAAGGTGTAATTTTGTGTAGGGGGGGTGAGGTGTAATTTTGTGTAGGGGGGTGAGGTGTAATTTTGTGCTTGGGGGAGTGAGGTGTAATTTTATGTTTGGGGGTGTGAGATGTCATTTTATGGGTGCAAGGTGTAATTTTGTGTCTTGGGGAGTGAGGTGTAATTTTGTGTCTTGGGGTGTCGGGTGTAATTTTATAGGTGTCGGGGGTAATTTTATGTCTTGGGATGTGAGGTATAATTTTATGTCTATGGGTGTGAGGTGTAATTTTATGGGTGTGAGATGTAATTTTGTGTCTTGGGGAGTGAGGTGTAATTTTGTGTCTTGGGGAGTGAGGTGTAATTTTGTGTCTTGGGGAGTGAGGTGTAATTTTATGTCTTGGGGTGTCGGGTGTAATTTAGTGTCTTGGGGTGTGAGGTGTAATTTAGTATCTTGGGGTGTGAGGTGTAATTTAGTGTCCTGGGGTGTGAGGTGTCATTTTGTGTCTTGGGGTGTGAGGTGTAGTTTTATGAGTGTTGGGTGTAATTTTATGTCTGGGGGTGTGAGGTGTAATTTTATGGGTGTGAGGTGTAATTTTGTCTCCTGGGGTGTGAGGTGTAATTTTAACGGTGTAAGGTGTAATTTAGTATCTTGGGGTGTGAGGTGTAATTTAGTATCTTGGGTTGTGAGGTGTAATTTAGTATCTTGGGGTGTGAGGTGTAATTTAGTGTCCTGGGTGTGAGGTGTAATTTTGTGTCTTGGGGTGTGAGGTGTAGTTTTATTGGTGTCAGGTGTAATTTTATAGGTGTCTGGTTTCATTTTATGTCTGGGAGTGTGAGGTGTAATTTTATAGGTGTCAGGTGTAATTTTGAGTCTTGGGGTGTGAGGTGTAATTTTAACAGTGTGAGGTGTAATTTAGTATCTTGGGGTGTGAGGTGTAATTTAGTGTCCTGGGTGTGAGGTGTAATTTTGTGTCATGGGGTGTGAGGTGTAATTTTGTGTCTTGGGGTGTGAGGTGTAATTTTATGTCTGGGGGTGTGAGGTGTAGTTTTATGGGTGTCGGGTGTAATTTTATAGGTGTCGGGTGTAATTTTATGTCTGGGGGTGTGAGGTGTAATTTTATGTCTGGGGGTGTGAGGTGTAGTTTTATTGGTGTCGGGTGTAATTTTATGTCTGGGGGTGTGAGGTGTAGTTTTATGGGTGTCGGGTGTAATTTTATAGGTGTCGGGTGTAATTTTATGTCTGCGGTGAGGTGTAATTTTATGTCTAGGGTGTGAGGTGTAATTTTGTTTCTGGGGGTGTGAGGTGTAAATTTATGGGTGTGAGGTATCATTTTATGGGTGTGAGGTGTAATTTTGTGTCTTGGGGTGTGAGGTGTAATTTTATAGGTGTCAGGTGTAATTTTGTGTCTGGGGGTGTGAGGTGTAATTTTATGTATGGGGGTGTGAGGTGTACTTTTGTGTCTGGGGGTTTAGATGTCTGCGGCTAACCGCAAAGTTAATTGATGTCACCCACAAGAGTGACCTCAATTAACCTCTCGATTATCCGCAGACCGCAATTTTCCCACCATTGACTATAATGGAGGACCACTCCGTCTGATTGACAGGCCAGGAGCGCTCAGCCAATCAGGAGAGTGCTATGACGTAACGCTCCCTGATTTGCTGCCAGGTCCTCTAGTGACAGGAGTCACAGTGGGGTCCCGGCATTCAGGGAAAGGGGATCCATAAACATGGATCCCCTTTAGTGCATTGGACCAGGTTTCTCGCTTTTTTATTTTTTTGTTACAGTGTGCCTCAGTGCTCTCTACCTGGTGCAGTGTGCCTCAGTGCTCTCTACCTGGTGCAGTGTGCCTCAGTGCTCTCTACCTGGTGCAATGTGTCTCAGTGCTCTCTACCTGGTGCAATGTGTCTCAGTGCTCTCTACCTGGTGCAGTGTGTCTCAGTGCTCTCTACCTGGTGCAATGTGCCTCAGTGCTCTCTATCTGGTGCAGTGTGTCTCAGTGCTCTCTACCTGATGCAGTGTGTTTCAGTGCTCTCTATCTGGTGCAGTGTGTCTCAGTGCTCTCTACCTGGTGCAATGTGTCTCAGTGCTCTCTATCTGGTACAGTGTGTCTCAGTGCTCTCTACCTGGTGCAGTGTGTCTCAGTGCTCTCTACCTGGTGCAGTGTGTCTCAGTGCTCTCTACCTGGTGCAGTGTGCCTCAGTGCTCTCTACCTGGTGCAGTGTGCCTCAGTGCTCTCTACCTGGTGCAGTGTGTCTCAGTGCTCTCTACCTGGTGCAATGTTTCTCGGAGCTCTCTACCTGGTGCAATGTTTCTCTGTGCTCTCTACCTGGTGCAATGTGTCTCTGTGCTCTCTACCTGGTGCAATGTGTCTCTGTGCTCTCTACCTGGTGCAATGTGTCTCTGTGCTCTCTACCTGGTGCAATGTGTCTCTGTGCTCTCTACCTGGTGCAATGTGTCTCTGTGCTCTCTACCTGGTGCAATGTGTCTCGGTGCTCTCTACTTGGTGCAGTGTGTCTCTGTGCTCTCTACCTGGTGCAGTGTGTCTCTGTGCTCTCTACCTGGTGCAATGTGTCTCTGTGCTCTCTACCTGGTGCAATGTGTCTCTGTGCTCTCTACCTGGTGCAATGTGTTGCAGTACTCTCTACCTGGTGCAATGTGCCTCAGTGCTCTCTACATGGTGCAGTTTGCCTCAGTGCTCTCTACATGGTGCAGTATGCCTTAGTGCTCTCTACATGGTGAAGTGTGCCTCAGTGCTCTCTACCTGGTGCAATGTGTCTCTGTACTGTCTACCTGGTGCAATATGCCTCAGTGCTTTCTACCTGGTGCAATGTGTCTCTGTGCTCTCTACCTGGTGCAATGTGCCTCAGTGCTCTCTACCTGGCGCAATGTGCCTCAGTGCTCTCTACCTGGTGCAATGTGCCTCAGTGCTCTCTACCTGGTGCAGTGTGTCTCAGTGCTCTACCTGGTGCAATGTGTCTCTGTGCTCTCTACCTGGTGCAATGAGCCTCAGTGCTCTACCTGGTGCAATGTGCCTCAGTGCTCTCTACCTGGTGCAGTGTGTCTCAGTGCTCTCTACCTGGCGCAATGTGTATAACATGCTCTATCTGGCGCAATATGTATAACGTGCTCTACTTGTCGCAGTGTGTATAGGAGGTTCTACCTGGTGCATTGTGTATTAGGTGCACTACTGTGTGGTGTAATGTGAATTGCCACTGTTATGTGGCCACGCCCCTTCCACATGAAACAACGCCCCTAAATTTTTGACGCGCGCCTTCGGCGCGCACTGTCCATACTTTGTCCTGTGGGAATGGGAGCACCAAGCATTATAGTATGTACTGTACGTAATTTTGCCCTTCTAACTTAAAAAAGTGCCCACCCGAATGAAAAATATGCCCTCCCTGTGATCAGCACCCTGCCCTAAAAATCCTAGAGTGAACACTAACATGATCTGCCTTTTGTTGGTGTAACTCCGCCTACATTATATTTTGAAGCAGTAATCCCGCCTACTTTTGTATTGATCCCGCCTACAGTTGATTTGATGCCGCCCACAAGGCCACTTCTAGAATTTTTTCCAGGGCCACTTTTATCTCCCAATCCGTCCCTGTCGGTGATGATATATTATCTCAGTGTGTGTGGCTATCGGTGATGATATATTATCTCAGTATGTGTGGCCATCGGTGATGATATATTATCTCAGTATGTGTGGCCATCGGTGATGATATATTATCTCAGTATGTGTGACCATCGGTGATGATATATTATCTCAGTGTGTGTGGCTATCGGTGATGATATATTATCTCAGTATGTGTGACCATCGGTGATGATATATTATCTCAGTGTGTGTGACCATTGGTGATGATATATTATCTCATTGTGTGAGGCCATCGGTGATGATATATTATGTCAGTATGTGTGGCCATCGGTGATGATATATTATCTCAGTATGTGTGGCCATTGGTGATGATATATTATCTCAGTATGTGTGATAACTGGTGATGATATAGTATCTTGGCATGTGTAGCCATAGGTGATGATATATTATCTCAGTGTGTGTGGCCATCAGTGATGAATAATTATCTCAGTGTGTGTGGCCATCGGTGATGACATATTATCTCAGTGTGTGTGGCCATCGGTGATGATTAATTATCTCAGTGTGTGTGACCATCGGTGATGATATATTATCTCCGTATGTGTGTCCATCGGTGATGATATATTATCTCAGTATGTGTGGCCAACGGTGATAATGTATTATCCCAGTATGCATGACCATCGGTGATGACATATTATCTCAGTATGTGTGACAATCGGTGATGGTATATTATCTCAGTATGTGTGGGCATCAGTGATGATATATTATCTCAGTATGTGTGAGAATCGTTGATGATATATTATCTCAGTATGTGTGAGAATCGTTGATGATATATTATCTCAGTATGTGTGACCATTGGTGATGACATATTATCTCAGTGTGTGTGACCATCGGAGATGATATATTATCTCAGTATGTGCGGCCATCGGTGATGATATATTATGTCAGTATGTATGGCCATCGGTGATGATATATTATCTCAGTATGTGTGATAACTGGTGATGATATAGTATCTTGGCATGTGTGGCCATCGGTGATGATATATTATCTCAGTGTGTGTGGCCATCGGTGATGATTAATTATTTCAGTGTGTGTGGCCAACGGTGATGATATATTATCTCGGTGTGTGTGACCATCGGTGATGACATATTATCTCAGTATGTGTGACCATCGGTGGTGATATATTATCTCAGTATGTGTGGCCATCGGTGATAATGTATTATCTCAGTTTGTGTGACAATCGGTGATGATATATTATGTCAGTATGTGTGGCCATCGGTGATGATATTTTTTCTCAGTTTGTGTGGCCATCGGTGATGATATATTATCTCAGTGTGTGTGGCCATCGGTGATGATTAATTATCTCAGTGTGTGTGACCATAGGTGAAGACATATTATCTCAGTATATGTGACCATCGGTGATGATATATTATCTCAGTATGTGTGGCCATCGGTGATAATGTATTATCTCAGTATGTGTGACAATCGGTGAAGACATATTATCTCAGTATGTGTGACAATCGGTGATGATATATTATCTCAGTATGTGTGGGCATCGGTGATGATATATTATCTCAGTATGTGTGGCCATCGGTGATGATATATTATGTCAGTATGTGTGACCATCGGTGATGACATATTATCTCAGTATGTGTGACCATCGGTTGTGATATATTATCTCAGTATGTGTGGCCATCGGTGATAATGTATTATCTCAGTTTGTGTGACAATCGGTGATGATATATTATGTCAGTATGTGCGGCCATCGGTGATGATATATTATCTCAGTATGTGTGGCCATCGGTGATGATATATTATCTCAGTATGTGTGGCCATCAGTGATGATATATTATCTCAGTGTGTGTGGCCATCGGTGATGATATATTATGTCAGTATGTGTGACCATCGGTGATAATATATTATCTCAGTGTGTGTGACCATTGGTGATGATATATTATCTGATTGTGTGTGGCCATCGGTGATGATATATTATGTCAGTATGTGTGGCCATCGGTGATGATATATTATGTTAGTATGTGTGGCCATCGGTGATGATATATTATGTCAGTATGTGTGGCCATCGGTGTTGATATATTATATCAGTATGTGTGACCATCGGTGATGATATATTACCTCAGTGTGTGTGGCCATCGGTGATGATTAATTAACTCAGTGTGTGTGGTCATCGGTGATAATGTATTATATCAGTATGTGTGACAATCGTTGATGATATATTAGGTCAGTATGTGTGGCCATCGGTGATGATTAATTATCTTAGTGTGTGTGACCATAGGTAAAGACATATTATCTCAGTATGTTTGACCATCGGAGACGATATATTATCTCAGTATGTGTGGACATCAGTGATAATGTATTATCTCAGTATGTGTGACAATCGGTGTTGATATATTATCTCAGTATGTGTGACCATCGGTGATGATATATTATCTCAGTATGTGTGTCCATCGGTGATGACATATTATCTCAGTATGTGTGGGCATCGGGGATGATATACTATCTCAATGTGTGTGGCCATCGGGGATGATATATTATCTTAGTGTGTGTGGGCATCGGTGATGATATATTATCTCAGTATGTGTGACCATCGGTGATGATATATTATCTCAGTGTGTGTGACCATTGGTGATGATATATTATCTGATTGTGTGTGGCCATCGGTGATGATATATTATGTCAGTATGTGTGGCCATCGGTGATGATATATTAAGTTAGTATGTGTGGCCATCGGTGATGATATATTATGTCAGTATGTATGGCCATCGGTGATGATATATTATCTCAGTATGTGTGATAACTGGTGATGATATAGTATCTTGGCATGTGTGGCCATCGGTGATGATATATTATCTCAGTGTGTGTGGCCATCGGTGATGATTAATTATTTCAGTGTGTGTGGCCAACGGTGATGATATATTATCTCGGTGTGTGTGACCATCGGTGATGACATATTATCTCAGTATGTGTGACCATCGGTGGTGATATATTATCTCAGTATGTGTGGCCATCGGTGATAATGTATTATCTCAGTTTGTGTGACAATCGGTGATGATATATTATCTCAGTATGTGCGGCCATCGGTGATGATATTTTTTCTCCGTTTGTGTGGCCATCGGTGATGATATATTATCTCAGTGTGTGTGGCCATCGGTGATGATTAATTATCTCAGTGTGTGTGACCATAGGTGAAGACATATTATCTCAGTATATGTGACCATCGGTGATGATATATTATCTCAGTATGTGGGCCATCGGTGATAATGTATTATCTCAGTATGTGTGACAATCGGTGAAGACATATTATCTCAGTATGTGTGACAATCGGTGATGATATATTATCTCAGTATGTGTGGGCATCGGTGATGATATATTATCTCAGTATGTGTGACCATCGGTGATGACATATTATCTCAGTATGTGTGACCATCGGTGGTGATATATTATCTCAGTATGTGTGGCCATCGGTGATAATGTATTATCTCAGTTTGTGTGACAATCGGTGATGATATATTATGTCAGTATGTGCGGCCATCGGTGATGATATATTATCTCAGTATGTGTGGCCATCGGTGATGATATATTATCTCAGTATGTGTGGCCATCAGTGATGATATATTATCTCAGTGTGTGTGGCCATCGGTGATGATATATTATGTCAGTATGTGTGACCATCGGTGATGATATATTATCTCAGTGTGTGTGACCATTGGTGATGATATATTATCTGATTGTGTGTGGCCATCTGTGATGATATATTATGTCAGTATGTGTGGCCATCGGTGATGGTATATTATGTTAGTATGTGTGGCCATCGGTGATGATATATTATGTCAGTATGTGTGGCCATAGGTGTTGATATATTATATCAGTATGTGTGACCATCGGTGATGATATATTACCTCAGTGTGTGTGGCCATCAGTGATGATTAATTAACTCAGTGTGTGTGGTCATCGGTGATAATGTATTATATCAGTATGTGTGACAATCGTTGATGATATATTAGGTCAGTATGTGTGGCCATCGGTGATGATTAATTATCTCAGTGTGTGTGACCATAGGTAAAGACATATTATCTCAGTATGTTTGACCATCGGTGACAATATATTATCTCAGTATGTGTGGACATCAGTGATAATGTATTATCTCAGTATGTGTGACAATCGGTGTTGATATATTATCTCAGTATGTGTGACCATCGGTGATGATATATTATCTCAGTATGTGTGTCCATCGGTGATGACATATTATCTCAGTATGTGTGGGCATTGGGGATGATATACTATCTCAATGTGTGTGGCCATCGGGGATGATATATTATCTTAGTGTGTGTGGCCATCGGTGATGATATATTATCTCAGTATGTGTGACCATCGGTGATGATATATTATCTCAGTGTGTGTGACCATTGGTGATGATATATTATCTGATTGTGTGTGGCCATCGGTGATGATATATTATGTCAGTATGTGTGGCCATCGGTGATGATATATTATGTTAGTATGTGTGGCCATCGGTGATGATATATTATGTCAGTATGTGTGGCCATCGGTGTTGATATATTATCTCAGTATGTGTGACCATCGGTGATGATATATTACCTCAGTGTTTGTGGCCATCGGTGATGATTAATTATCTCAGTGTGTGTGGCCATCGGTGATGATATATTATCTCAGTATGTGTGGCCATCGGTGATAATGTATTATCTCAGTATGTGTGACAATCGTTGATGATATATTATGTCAGTATGTGTGGCCATCGGTGATGATATATTATCTCAGTATGTGTGACCATCGGTGATGACATATTATCTCAGTATGTGTGACCATCGGTGATGATATATTATCTCAGTATGTGCGGCCATCTGTGATGATATATTATCTCAGTATGTATGGCCATCGGTGATGATATATTTTCTCAGTATGTGTGATAACTGGTGAGGATATAGTATCTTGGCATGTGTGGCCATCGGTGATGATATATTATCTCAGTATGTGTGGCCATCGGTGATGATATATTATCTCAGTATGTGTGATAAGTTAACTGGTGATGATATAGTATCTTGGCATGTGTGGCCATCGGTGATGATATATTATCTCAATGTGTGTGGCCATCGGTGATAATATATTATCTCAGTGTGTGTGGCCATCGGTGATGATATATTATCTCGTTGTGTGTGACCATCGGTGATGACATATTATCTCAGTATGTGTGACCATCGGTGATGATATATTATCTCAGTATGTGTGGCCATCAGTGATAATGTATTATCCCAGTATGTGTGACCATCGGTGATGACATATTATCTCAGTATGTGTGACAATCGGTGATGGTATATTATCTCAGTATGTGTGGGCATCGGTGATGATATATTATCTCAGTATGGGGTATATTTACTAAGCTCCCGATTTTGACCGTGATGGCGTTTTTTGTTCTAAGTGGCATCTCGGTCATTTACTAAACAGTAATCACGGCAGTGATGAGGCTATTCGTATTTTTTTTCTTGTCCAAGTGAAAAATTACGAATGAATACACCATCGGTCAAATTACGCCTGTTTAAGTATGAATCTCGGTCATTTACTAACCATTCGTAATTGTATTTGCTGCCGCGAAAATGGTTTCGCGGCCGCGAAAAATTACGATTCGCATTTTTTTCCTAAAAAAAAAACGCGCCAGCCTTTGAAAACCGCGTTTACATGTGAACTGAATTATCCATTACTCACACCTGTTTTTTTGGCCCTATAAAAGTGTTTCAGGCACATTCTGAACTTCTCTCACTCTGAAATGGCGGCTGTGGTGTGTGGCAATGGATTTTTGTTGGCTGTGGGATACGTTAGACTGCTCCATGAGAATTCCAGGAATCAGGACCAGGTAAGTGAACATGGCCAACAGGTTGTCCAGGTACCGCGGAGGCTGCGCCAGCCTCGTTTTTTTAGAGGTCGTTTAAACCTAAATGCATTGTCCGATGATAGGGTCATACAGATGTTCCGCCTAAATAGAAACAACATTTTTCACCTGTATGACCTTGTCAAACTGGGCATAGACCCTGAGACAGCACGCTCTCGCTCTGTCTCAGGCCTACACAAACTCCTGGCTGTGTTACACTTTATGGCTACTGGGAGCTTCCAGGCTGTGGCAGGCGACGTCATTGGGATCTCACAGCCCACCTTTTCAAAATCTTTGATGCAGGTGAGTCTAAAAATACATATGCGGTTATGGCTAAGTGTTGCTTGTGTAAGTTGAAACACCACAGTATTGTAGAGAATACCTAACATGACACTCACCTTAGCTTATTTAATGTCCACTCAGGTTTTGGATGTGTTGGAGCCACACATTAAAGCCTCAATCTGCTTCCCTACTGAGGAGTCGGAGTGGAGTGCTGTCAGGGTAGCTTTCTATGAGCTTGCTGGCATGCCCAATGTGCTGGGGGCCATAGATTGCACACACGTTCAGCTGAGATCACCTAAGGGCCGCCAGTATATATATACTAATAGGCATATGGATCAATCAACTAATGTCCAGGTGGTCTGTGATGCAAACTTAAAAATTATGAGTGTTGTTGCAGGTTACCCTGGTGCCTGCCATGACTCCTTCATCCTCAGTCAGTCATCGCTCTTCGATAAATTTGAGGAGGGACAAATGCCTGATGGCTGGCTGTTGGGTATGTTGAAAATGTTATGTGTGTATGTCTTTTAACCACAGCCTAGATTTTGGAGGAGGTGAGAGAATAATCTAACATATGTCCTAATGTTGACTATATATGTTTTTCAGGTGATGGGGGTTACGGCTGCTACTCTTGGCTCCTTACTCCATTGTCCCTACCTGATTCTCCTGCTGAACACAGTTATAATCATGCACATAAGGCTACGCGGAATGTGATAGAAAGATGTTTTGGGGTGCTGAAGTCACGTTTTCGGTGTCTTGATAAATCTGGTGGCCTTTTGTTGTATGGTCCCTCAAAGGTGACTCGAATTGTGTTCTGCTGCTGTTTTCTCCATAATCTGTGTTTAAGTCAACATCTGGCACATGGTGAGGGAGAAAGCAGTCAGCAAGCAGAGGAGTTAGATACATCTGGTGACAGTGTGAGTACAATTGTAGGGAGGCAGGTACGTCAAGAAGTGATCCTGCGATATTTTACAGGTAAGTTTTATTATGCTGTAATTATCCTTCACTAAACACTTTGCTCTACTTTCTATTGTGTGTTCTGTTACTTACTGTTTGTTGTTTATAGTGGTGTGTCCATTGTGCTTAGTTGATGCTAACAAAACATTTACAGTCATTACCCTTGAAAAACATAACTACATACATACAGACCAGCTTCTTAAATTTTGGAGACGGACACAGGAATGTGTTTTTTTAACAAATTCTTTTATTTATTTGCACAAAAAGTTTTATGTTATTTTTTTCTTTTGTGTGTGCTGGGTGCTGGCTCACTGGCACGTGCTCTTGATGAACGCCGGACAGGGGAGGTTACTGGCGTTTGAACAGGGGTCGTGGTTCCCGAGCTGGAGGTAACTTGCTGAGCACCCATCATAGCAATATTGCTGCTCAGATTATTTAAACTGGCAATCAGCTGAGTGTTTGTAGCAGTGTGGCTGGCTACAATCCTGGATAAGGCCTCATTCACCACTTGATTGTGTTGAATTATCTGAACTAGTGCCTGCTGATGTCGCTGTTGTTCATCTATAATGCGGGATAAATTAGCATTCATTTGGCTGTTTTCTGCCCTAATTTGCTCCATAGAGGTAGCCATTCTCCCTACTTGTACTATTAGTCTGCCCGAGTTGCGACTAATACGCGGTAGATGATGGGGCAGACTGGCAAGGTGTTGTGTATGTTGGGTCAGGGTGGCATTGCTTTGGGCCTGTTGGCTTGTCCAACTTGCCCAAAAATCGTCCGGAATTTGGCTTGGGGGCGGAGCTTGTGGCAGTTGTGGACTGCTGGATGGTTGGGGTATATCCTGCAACTGGATTGGCATGCTTGGATCCACAGCTGTTAATTGCAGTGTGAAGGATGGCTGTTGTTCTGGTCCCTGCTGGTCCTCGGCGGACATCAGGTTGTGCTCTGTATGGGGTAGGCAACATGCAATGTTGTAATTTTTAGAATTTGTCAAGGCTAATGCAACACATTATTACATTCCTAAAACTACATTTTTGCATTAGTAGCTCTTGTTTTTTGCAACTTAAAAAATTGTTAACATTTTGTGATAAAAAAAACAACACAGGCGCAAACATTGGCAAATTAGCATATTCCTCACCTAACTAACTTCCCTCCACAACATTACACTGTTAGATTCCCTCCCCTCACCACGATATAGACTACTTACCTGTATAGTCCAGAGGAGCTGAGCAAGTAAGCCATCTACATACTGGACAGGGGCGATGTGTGAACACTGTAATAGGTTTTTTTTTTGGGCCCAAAATTTATTTGTCTTCATATTTTTGAAAAATGTGAACGTGTGTGTGCTTAATGTATACTCAAATCTGTTCTTTTCATACAAATAGGTTGTCTAGACCATCCACTAAGACCTTATCTATTTTTAATAAAGCACCTTGAGCAATTGAAGACGTGACATCACATTGCTTGTTGAGGAAAACATGTAAACTCCAAACCAACTAACAACATCTTAAGTGTACTGTGTATATTATTGCTTATGTGTTTAATTTATGTTTTTACTCACCAGATAACTGAGGTGATCTGGGCTCATCACTCTGCGAACTCGCCAATAGTGCCAGTGGGGGCTGGGGTGACACTGCCGATAGTCTTCGCCTGGGTGGGGATGATGGAGGTGCAGAATCAGAGCCAAGACGCCGTGTCTTAGTTGGCCTCCTGGGTAAGTGTCCCAAGCCCTGTGATGGGCGCCTTACAGGAGGTCGGCTTCCAGAAGCAGAACCTAGGTGCAAAATTTAGCATTATTATTTTGTACTTCTATGTGTTTTCAGAATATGTGACTACAGTGAAGACTTACCTGCAATACCACCATCATCCTGACTGGTCTGAGGCCTGTCTGGGCGGCTGGTCTGTGTGACTGTGGAAAAAGTGACCCCAACATTATTACCATGTTTTTTGTCAAATGAACCAGTGAAAACCATTAATGTACTGTAAGCATCTATTTGGTTTGGTTTCCAAAAAAAAAAATAAGCTTAAGAGCTTCTATATTCATGATTTTTAGTTGAATATCAAAATGTACTTGATGTGGCACACAATAAAGTTTATACCTAAAAGATTTTGGACTCAGATATTGCAGAGATTCAGTACTTGGCAATTTTAAAATAATTTAATGTTTTAAAAATTGCCCCGCTTTTAAGTTTTTACTTAAAACAAATACATTTTGAGGTTTTAAAACAAACACACATGTTCAAGCATTATCGCAAAAAATTGCACCAAAAAAAAAAAAAAATAATTTAAAAAAACTGCACGTTTTTGTTATAAAAAAAAATAAAAAAATAAAAAAGGAGCAAAAAAACACATTCAAAAAACAAACACACCTTAAGGGAGCATAGGCATGCAATCTGTTTTTTGCAAAAAAAAACATCCTTAAAACTTTAAAAATTACATTAAAGAAATTGAACACACATTTTAAGAACAATAATACAAAACAAACTTACCATCCTGCGTGGGTCGGTCCGAATCCCGGACATGAGTAGCAGACACCACCTCGCCAGGAATCAATGCCCGCACAGGCTCCTCCCAGTCCCGATAGCTTACACGTAAAGGTGGCCCACCTCCGGTTCTACGTGCAGATTTGGACTCTTTGGCCATCTTGGCCTTGACACGCCGCTTAATATCGTAAAATCGCTTGCGGCACGTGTCCTCTGTCCGCCTCACCACACCCTCACTATTTACAGCAAGTATAACTTGCCCCCACAGGGCAGACTTCCTGCGGGAGGACACCCTGGCAGCATCCTGACCAAACAATTGGCGATGGTGCTTCATCAGCTCACGTACCAACGCCATGTTTTCAGCATAGCTGAACTTTATATTCCTGCCAGTCTTGGTAGTGGTGCGTGGCTGCGGAGCCACAACACCATCACTATCACTGGAAAATCCAGCAACAGGCACCCCCTCCTCCTCCTCCTCACTAACCTCCTCCCTCTCACTACCCCCCTCCACCTCACTACCAGCCTCCACCTCACTACCAGCCTCCACCTCACTACCAGCCTCCACCTCACTACCAGCCTCCACCTCACTAACCTCCGCCACCACACTGACCTCTGAGTCGGACATGACAAACAACATAAAACACTGAAAAATGAAAACACAAAACACACTCCTCCACTACTCCTACTACACACCACACAGCCAACACACGCTCACTCACTCACAAACAATGACAAAAGACTGAAATAATAAAACAAGGACAAAAAAGCTTACAAACTGGGAAAAAACAATACTACAAAGTTCACAAGACTCCTAACACACACAGTACAGCACTCAACAATCACCAAACTCCTCTCCAAATCCACCAAAAACTCCACCAAACTCACCAACTCCAAATACACCTTCCTCTCTCCTCTCCACTAGCTAAACCCACGAGGTGCGGAGTGTTTGGGGCGTTTTTATAGTAACATGCACAGACACTCCTCCTTTACGAATACAACCAATCACGGCCGCGTGACGTAAACGAAACTTAGAAGTCAAAACGCGGCAGCAAATTCCAAATCACTGCCGTAACAGACTTGTGACGCAGTCGTAAAAAAAAAACCCCAACGCGGCCGCGAAATAGCAAACGCGGCCGCAATCAACAGCAGAAAAGCACGAATGACATCGACATCGGAAGATTGAAAAAATACGAATACGAACGCTTAGTAAATGAGTCGTAATCAATTCAAAAAGTTGCAAGTTTACACTGTCGATGTCAGTCGCGATTGAACTTGAACATGATTCTGAAATATACGAATCTTAGTAAATAAACCCCTATGTGTGAGAATCGTTGATGATATATTATCTCAGTATGTGTGACCATTGGTGATGACATATTATCTCAGTATGTGAGACAATCGGTGATGATATATTATGTCAGTATGTGTGGCCATCGGTGATGATTAGTGATGAGCGCCTGAAACTTTTCGGGTTTTGTGTTTTGGTTTTGGGTTCGGTTCCGCGGCCGTGTTTTGGGTTCGACCGCGTTTTGGCAAAACCTCACCGAATTTTTTTTGTCGGATTCGGGTGTGTTTTGGATTCGGGTATTTTTTTCAAAAAACACTAAAAAACAGCTTAAATCATAGAATTTGGGGGTCATTTTGATCCCAAAGTATTATTAACCTCAAAAAACATAATTTACACTCATTTTCAGCCTATTCTGAACACATCACACCTCACAATATTATTTTTAGTCCTAAAATTTGCACCGAGGTCGCTGTGTGAGTAAGATAAGCGACCCTAGTGGCCGACACAAACACCGTGCCCATCTAGGAGTGGCACTGCAGTGTCACGCAGGATGTCCCTTCCAAAAAACCCTCCCCAAACAGCACATGACGCAAAGAAAAAAAGAGGCGCAATGAGGTAGCTGACTGTGTGAGAAAGATAAGCGACCCTAGTGGCCGACACAAACACCGGGCCCATCTAGGAGTGGCACTGCAGTGTCACGCAGGATGTCCCTTCCAAAAAACCCTCCCCAAACAGCACATGACGCAAAGAAAAAAAGAGGCGCAATGAGGTAGCTGTGTGAGTAAGATTAGCGACCCTAGTGGCCGACACAAACACCGGGCCCATCTAGGAGTGGCACTGCAGTGTCACGCAGGATGTCCCTTCCAAAAAACCCTCCCCAAACAGCACATGACGCAAAGAAAAAAAGAGGCGCAATGAGGTAGCTGACTGTGTGAGAAAGATAAGCGACCCTAGTGGCCGACACAAACACCGGGCCCATCTAGGAGTGGCACTGCAGTGTCACGCAGGATGGCCCTTCCAAAAAACCCTCCCCAAACAGCACATGACGCAAAGAAAAAAAGAGGCGCAATGAGGTAGCTGACTGTGTGAGAAAGATAAGCGACCCTAGTGGCCGACACAAACACCGGGCCCATCTAGGAGTGGCACTGCAGTGTCACGCAGGATGTCCCTTCCAAAAAACCCTCCCCAAACAGCACATGACGCAAAGAAAAAGAAAAGAAAAAAGAGGTGCAAGATGGAATTGTCCTTGGGCCCTCCCACCCACCCTTATGTTGTATAAACAGGACATGCACACTTTAACCAACCCATCATTTCAGTGACAGGGTCTGCCACACGACTGTGACTGAAATGACGGGTTGGTTTGGACCCCCACCAAAAAAGAAGCAATTAATCTCTCCTTGCACAAACTGGCTCTACAGAGGCAAGATGTCCACTTCATCATCATCCTCCGATATATCACCGTGTACATCCCCCTCCTCACAGATTATCAATTCGTCCCCACTGGAATCCACCATGTCAGCTCCCTGTGTACTTTGTGGAGGCAATTGCTGCTGGTCAATGTCTCCGCGGAGGAATTGATTATAATTCATTTTAATGAACATCATCTTCTCCACATTTTCTGGATGTAACCTCGTACGCCGATTGCTGACAAGGTGAGCGGCGGCACTAAACACTCTTTCGGAGTACACACTTGTGGGAGGGCAACTTAGGTAGAATAAAGCCAGTTTGTGCAAGGGCCTCCAAATTGCCTCTTTTTCCTGCCAGTATAAGTACGGACTGTGTGACGTGCCTACTTGGATGCGGTCACTCATATAATCCTCCACCATTCTATCAATGGTGAGAGAATCATATGCAGTGACAGTAGACGACATGTCCGTAATGGTTGTCAGGTCCTTCAGTCCGGACCAGATGTCAGCATCAGCAGTCGCTCCAGACTGCCCTGCATCACCGCCAGCGGGTGGGCTCGGAATTCTGAGCCTTTTCCTCGCACCCCCAGTTGCGGGAGAATGTGAAGGAGGAGATGTTGACAGGTCGCGTTCCGCTTGACTTGACAATTTTCTCACCAGCAGGTCTTTGAAACCCAGCAGACTTGTGTGCGCCGGAAAGAGAGATCCAAGGTAGGTTTTAAATCTAGGATCGAGCACGGTGGCCAAAATGTAGTGCTCTGATTTCAACAGATTGACCACCCGTGAATCCTTGTTAAGCGAATTAAGGGCTCCATCCACAAGTCCCACATGCCTAGCGGAATCGCTCTGTCTTAGCTCCTCCTTCAATGTCTCCAGCTTCTTCTGCAAAAGCCTGATGAGGGGAATGACCTGACTCAGGCTGGCAGTGTCTGAACTGACTTCACGTGTGGCAAGTTCAAAAGGTTGCAGAACCTTGCACAACGTTGAAATCATTCTCCACTGCGCTTGAGACAGGTGCATTCCACCTCCTATATCGTGGTCAGTTGTATAGGCTTGAATGGCCTTTTGCTGCTCCTCCAACCTCTGAAGCATATAGAGGGTTGAATTCCACCTCGTTACCACCTCCTGCTTCAGATGATGGCAGGGCAGGTTCAGGCGTTTTTGGTGGTGCTCCAGTCTTCTGTACGTGCTGCCTGTACGCCGAAAGTGTCCCGCAATTTTTCTGCCCACCGCCAGCATCTCTTGCACGCCCCTGTCGTTTTTTAAAAAATTCTGCACCACCAAATTCAAGGTATGTGCAAAACATGGGACGTGCTGGAATTTGCCCAGATGTAATGCACGCACAATATTGCTGGCGTTGTCCGATGCCACAAATCCACAGGAGAGTCCAATTGGGGTAAGCCATTCCGCGATGATCTTCCTCAGTTGCCGTAAGAGGTTTTCAGCTGTGTGCGTATTCTGAAAACCGGTGATACAAAGCGTAGCCTGCCTAGGAACGAGTTGGCGTTTGCGAGATGCTGCTACTGGTGCCGCCGCTGCTGTTCTTGCGGCGGGAGTCCATACATCTACCCAGTGGGCTGTCACAGTCATATAGTCCTGACCCTGCCCTGCTCCACTTGTCCACATGTCCGTGGTTAAGTGGACATTGGGTACAGCTGCATTTTTTAGGACACTGGTGACTCTTTTTCTGAGGTCTGTGTACATTTTCGGTATCGCCTGCCTAGAGAAATGGAACCTAGATGGTATTTGGTACCGGGGACACAGTACCTCCAACAAGTCTCTAGTTGGCTCTGCAGTAATGATGGATACCGGAACCACGTTTCTCACCACCCAGGATGTCAAGGCCTCAGTTATCCGCTTTGCAGTAGGATGACTGCTGTGATATTTAATCTTCCTCGCAAATGACTGTTGGACAGTCAATTGCTTGGTGGAAGTAGTAAAAGTGGTCTTACGACTTCCCCTCTGGGATGACCATCGACTCCCAGCAGCAACAACAGCAGCGCCAGCAGCAGTAGGCGTTACACGCAAGGATGCATCGGAGGAATCCCAGGCAGGAGAGGAATCGTCAGAATTGCCAGTGACATGGCCTGCAGGACTATTGGCATTCCTGGGGAAGGAGGAAATTGACACTGAGGGAGTTGGTGGGGTGGTTTGCGTGAGCTTGGTTACAAGAGGAAGGGATTTACTGGTCAGTGGACTGCTTCCGCTGTCACCCAAAGTTTTTGAACTTGTCACTGACTTATTATGAATGCGCTGCAGGTGACGTATAAGGGAGGATGTTCCGAGGTGGTTAACGTCCTTACCCCTACTTATTACAGCTTGACAAAGGGAACACACGGCTTGACACCTGTTGTCCGCATTTCTGGTGAAATACCTCCACACGAAGAGCTGATTTTTTTGGTATTTTCACCTGGCATGTCAACGGCCATATTCCTCCCACGGACAACAGGTGTCTCCCCGGGTGCCTGACTTAAACAAACCACCTCACCATCAGAATCCTCCTGGTCAATTTCCTCCCCAGCGCCAGCAACACCCATATCCTCCTCATCCTGGTGGACTTCAACACTGACATCTTCAATCTCACTATCAGGAACTGGACTGCGGGTGCTCCTTCCAGCACTTGCAGGGGGCGTGCAAATGGTGGAAGGCGCATGCTCTTCACGTCCAGTGTTGGGAAGGTCAGGCATCGCAACCGACACAATTGGACTCTCCTTGTGGATTTGGGATTTCGAAGAACGCACAGTTCTTTGCTGTGCTTTTGCCAGCTTGAGTCGTTTCATTTTTCTAGCGAGAGGCTGAGTGCTTCCATCCTCATGTGAAGCTGAACCACTAGCCATGAACATAGGCCAGGGCCTCAGCCGTTCCTTGCCACTCCGTGTGGTAAATGGCATATTGGCAAGTTTACGCTTCTCCTCCGACAATTTTATTTTAGGTTTTGGAGTCCTTTTTTTTCTGATATTTGGTGTTTTGGATTTGACATGCTCTGTACTATGACATTGGGCATCGGCCTTGGCAGACGACGTTGCTGGCATTTCATCGTCTCGGCCATGACTAGTGGCAGCAGCTTCAGCACGAGGTGGAAGTGGATCTTCATCTTTCCCTAATTTTGGAACCTCAACTTTTTTGTTCTCCATATTTTATAGGCAGAACTAAAAGGCACCTCAGGTAAACAATGGAGATGGATGGATTGGATACTAGTATACAATTATGGACGGACTGCCACGGTTAGGTGGTATAAAATAACCACGGTTAGGTGGTATATAATACAATTATGGATGGACGGACTGCCTGCCGAGTGCCGACACAGAGGTAGCCACAGCCGTGAACTACCGCACTGTACACTGGTTGATAAAGAGATAGTAGTATACTCGTAACAACTAGTATGACGACGGTATAAAGAATGAAAAAAAAACCACGGTTAGGTGGTATATATTATAATACAATTATGGATGGACGGACTGCCTGCCGAGTGCCGACACAGAGGTAGCCACAGCCGTGAACTACCGCACTGTACACTGGTTGATAAAGAGATAGTAGTATACTCGTAACAACTAGTATGACGACGGTATAAAGAATGAAAAAAAAACCACGGTTAGGTGGTATATATTATAATACAATTATGGATGGACGGACTGCCTGCCGAGTTCCGACACAGAGGTAGCCACAGCCGTGAACTACCGCACTGTACACTGGTTGATAAAGAGATAGTAGTATACTCGTAACAACTAGTATGACAACGGTATAAAGAATGAAAAAAAACCCACGGTTAGGTGGTATATATTATCATACAATTATGGATGGACGGACTGCCTGCCGAGTTCCGACACAGAGGTAGCCACAGCCGTGAACTACCGCACTGTACACTGGTTGATAAAGAGATAGTAGTATACTCGTAACAACTAGTATGACGACGGTATAAAGAATGAAAAAAAAACCACGGTTAGGTGGTATATATTATAATACAATTATGGATGGACGGACTGCCTGCCGAGTGCCGACACAGAGGTAGCCACAGCCGTGAACTACCGCACTGTACACTGGTTGATAAAGAGATAGTAGTATACTCGTAACAACTAGTATGACTATGACGACGGTATAAAGAAAGAAAAAAAAAACCACGGTTAGGTGGTATATAATACAATTATGGATGGACGGACTGCCTGCCGAGTGCCGACACAGAGGTAGCCACAGCCGTGAACTACCGCACTGTACTGTGTCTGCTGCTAATATAGACTGGTTGATAAAGAGATAGTATACAATACTACTAATATACTGGTGGTCAGGCACTGGTCACCACTAGTCACACTGGCAGTGGCACTCCTGCAGCAAAAGTGTGCACTGTTTAATTTTAATATAATATTATCAATTGTACTCCTGGCTCCTGCTATAACAACAACCTGCAGTGCTCCCCAGTCTCCCCCACAATTATTATAAGCTTTATACAAATACAATACATTGATGTGCAGCACACTGGGCTGAGCAGTGCACACAGACTGAGTCACTGTGTGACTGTGTATCGTTTTTTTCAGGCAGAGAACGGATATATTATTAAATAAAACAAACAAGTTCAACTGCACTGTCTCTGGTGGTCACTGGTCACTGTGGTCGTCAGTCACTAAACTCTGTCTGCACTCTCTTCTAATCTACAGTATCACAGCAATCTCTCTCTCTCTCTCTCTCTCTTCTAAATCTAATCTAAATGGAGAGGACGCCAGCCACGTCCTCTCCCTATCAATCTCAATGCACGTGTGAAAATGGCGGCGACGCGCGGCTCCTTATATAGAATCCGAGTCTCGCGAGAATCCGACAGCGTCATGATGACGTTCGGGCGCGCTCGGGTTAACCGAGCAAGGCGGGAAGATCCGAGTCGCTCGGACCCGTGAAAAAAAAAGTGAAGTTCGTGCGGGTTCGGATTCAAAGAAACCGAACCCGCTCATCTCTAGTGATGATATATTATCTCAGTGTGTGTGACCATCGGTTAAGACATATTATCTCAGTATGTGTGATCATCGGTGATGATATATTATCTCAGTATGTGCGGCCATCGGTGATGATATATTATCTCAGTATGTGTGGCCATCGGTGATGATATATTATCTCAGTATGTGTTGCCATCGGTGATGATATATTATCTCAGTATGTGTGGCCATTGGTGATGATATATTAGCTCAGTATGTGTGATAACTGGTGATGATATAGTATCTTGGCATGTGTAGCCATAGGTGATGATATTTATCTCAGTATGTGTGACAATCGGTGATGATATATTATCTCAGTATGTGTGTCCATCGGTGATGATATATTATCTCAGTATGTGTGGGCATCGGGGATGATATACTATCTCAATGTGTGTGGCCATCGGTGATGCTATATTATCTCAGTGTGTGTGTCCATCGGTGATGCTATATTATCTCAGTGTGTGTGGCCATCGGTGATGATATATTATCTCAGTGTGTGTGGCCATCGGTGATGATATATTATCTCAGTGTGTGTGGCCATCAGTGATGATATATTATCTCAGTGTGTGTGGCTATCGGTGATGATATATTATCTCAGTATGTGTGACCATCGGTGATGATATATTATCTCAGTGTGTGTGACCATTGGTGATGATATATTATCTCATTGTGTGAGGCCATCGGTGATGATATATTATGTCAGTATGTGTGGCCATCGGTGATGATATATTATCTCAGTATGTGTGGCCATTGGTGATGATATATTATCTCAGTATGTGTGATAACTGGTGATGATATAGTATCTTGGCATGTGTAGCCATAGGTGATGATATATTATCTCAGTGTGTGTGGCCATCAGTGATGAATAATTATCTCAGTGTGTGTGGCCATCGGTGATGACATATTATCTCAGTGTGTGTGGCCATCGGTGATGATTAATTATCTCAGTGTGTGTGACCATCGGTGATGATATATTATCTCCGTATGTGTGTCCATCGGTGATGATATATTATCTCAGTATGTGTGGCCAACGGTGATAATGTATTATCCCAGTATGTGTGACCATCGGTGATGACATATTATCTCAGTATGTGTGACAATCGGTGATGGTATATTATCTCAGTATGTGTGGGCATCGGTGATGATATATTATCTCAGTATGTGTGAGAATCGTTGATGATATATTATCTCAGTATGTGTGACCATTGGTGATGACATATTATCTCAGTGTGTGTGACCATCGGAGATGATATATTATCTCAGTATGTGCGGCCATCGGTGATGATATATTATGTCAGTATGTATGGCCATCGGTGATGATATATTATCTCAGTATGTGTGATAACTGGTGATGATATAGTATCTTGGCATGTGTGGCCATCGGTGATGATATATTATCTCAGTGTGTGTGGCCATCGGTGATGATTAATTATTTCAGTGTGTGTGGCCAACGGTGATGATATATTATCTCGGTGTGTGTGACCATCGGTGATGACATATTATCTCAGTATGTGTGACCATCGGTGGTGATATATTATCTCAGTATGTGTGGCCATCGGTGATAATGTATTATCTCAGTTTGTGTGACAATCGGTGATGATATATTATGTCAGTATGTGCGGCTATCGGTGATGATATTTTTTCTCAGTTTGTGTGGCCATCGGTGATGATATATTATCTCAGTGTGTGTGTGGCCATCGGTGATGATTAATTATCTCAGTGTGTGTGACCATAGGTGAAGACATATTATCTCAGTATATGTGGCCATCGGTGATGATATATTATCTCAGTATGTGTGGCCATCGGTGATAATGTATTATCTCAGTATGTGTGACAATCGGTGAAGACATATTATCTTAGTATGTGTGACAATCGGTGATGATATATTATCTCAGTATGTGTGGGCATCGGTGATGATATATTATCTCAGTATGTGTGGCCATCGGTGATGATATATTATGTCAGTATGTGTGACCATCGGTGATGACATATTATCTCAGTATGTGTGACCATCGGTGGTGATATATTATCTCAGTATGTGTGGCCATCGGTGATAATATATTATCTCAGTTTGTGTGACAATCGGTGATGATATATTATGTCAGTATGTGTGGCCATCGGTGATGATATATTATCTCAGTATGTGTGGCCATCGGTGATGATATATTATCTCAGTATGTGTGGCCATTGGTGATGATATATTATCTCAGTATGTGTGATAACTGGTGATGATATAGTATCTTGGCATGTGTAGCCATAGGTGATGATATTTATCTCAGTATGTGTGGGCATCGGGGATGATATACTATCTCAATGTGTGTGGCCATCGGTGATGCTATATTATCTCAGTGTGTGTGGCCATCGGTGATGCTATATTATCTCAGTGTGTGTGGCCATCGGTGATGATATATTATCTCAGTGTGTGTGGCCATCGGTGATCAGGGCCGGATTGGCCATAGAAGTCACCGGGAGTTTCCCCGGGGGGCCGATTGGGTCGTGGGGCCGCCTGTCCTACGCGGCCCCGCCCCCCTCTGCGTTACCAGGCAGGCACAATACCTGCAAAATGTAATACAGTCTGCGGCCGCTGTCAGGAGAGCCGGCCCTGCAAATCACCATCTCATGCTGCCCCACCCTTCCCCTCAACAGCTTATGCCTGTGTGCGGCCCCCCCCCCCCCCCCCCACGGCACGTCACTAGTCACCTAGCTGCTTCGGCCAATGGCCGCTATCAGGGGAGCCGGCCACACCCCCCCATGTCATCTGCTTATGCCTTGCTGCAGCGGCCGCTATCAGGAGAGCCGGCCACGCCCCCCTCCACATACTCTGCTTATGCCTTGCTGCGGCCACAGAACCGTCCCCGCCCCCCCTCTATGTCACTTGCTTCATTGTGGGCAATGCAGCGGCCGTTTTCTAGTCAGCGGCCCCGTCCCCAACCGGCTGACCTGAAGAGGAGGTCCGCGCGCCAAGCGCCACAGACGTAATCAGCGCGGACCTTGCAGGAAGAGAAGGTGCGGCCGCGGTGGGTGCACACATTCTACAGTAGGAGAGGTGAGGTGGTATGACTCGTGTACAGTGCTCTGGAGGTGTGAGGTGTAATTTTATGGGTGAGGTGTAATTTTGTGTTAGGGGGGTAAGGTGTAATTTTGTGTAGGGGGGGTGAGGTGTAATTTTGTGTAGGGGGGTGAGGTGTAATTTTGTGCTTGGGGGAGTGAGGTGTAATTTTATGTTTGGGGGTGTGAGATGTCATTTTATGGGTGCAAGGTGTAATTTTGTGTCTTGGGGAGTGAGGTGTAATTTTGTGTCTTGGGGTGTCGGGTGTAATTTTATAGGTGTCGGGGGTAATTTTATGTCTTGGGATGTGAGGTATAATTTTATGTCTATGGGTGTGAGGTGTAATTTTATGGGTGTGAGATGTAATTTTGTGTCTTGGGGAGTGAGGTGTAATTTTGTGTCTTGGGGAGTGAGGTGTAATTTTGTGTCTTGGGGAGTGAGGTGTAATTTTATGTCTTGGGGTGTCGGGTGTAATTTAGTGTCTTGGGGTGTGAGGTGTAATTTAGTATCTTGGGGTGTGAGGTGTAATTTAGTGTCCTGGGGTGTGAGGTGTCATTTTGTGTCTTGGGGTGTGAGGTGTAGTTTTATGAGTGTTGGGTGTAATTTTATGTCTGGGGGTGTGAGGTGTAATTTTATGGGTGTGAGGTGTAATTTTGTCTCCTGGGGTGTGAGGTGTAATTTTAACGGTGTAAGGTGTAATTTAGTATCTTGGGGTGTGAGGTGTAATTTAGTATCTTGGGTTGTGAGGTGTAATTTAGTATCTTGGGGTGTGAGGTGTAATTTAGTGTCCTGGGTGTGAGGTGTAATTTTGTGTCTTGGGGTGTGAGGTGTAGTTTTATTGGTGTCAGGTGTAATTTTATAGGTGTCTGGTTTCATTTTATGTCTGGGAGTGTGAGGTGTAATTTTATAGGTGTCAGATGTAATTTTGAGTCTTGGGGTGTGAGGTGTAATTTTAACAGTGTGAGGTGTAATTTAGTATCTTGGGGTGTGAGGTGTAATTTAGTGTCCTGGGTGTGAGGTGTAATTTTGTGTCATGGGGTGTGAGGTGTAATTTTGTGTCTTGGGGTGTGAGGTGTAATTTTATGTCTGGGGGTGTGAGGTGTAGTTTTATGGGTGTCGGGTGTAATTTTATAGGTGTCGGGTGTAATTTTATGTCTGGGGGTGTGAGGTGTCTTTTTATGTCTGGGGGTGTGAGGTGTAGTTTTATTGGTGTCGGGTGTAATTTTATGTCTGGGGGTGTGAGGTGTAGTTTTATGGGTGTCGGGTGTAATTTTATAGGTGTCGGGTGTAATTTTATGTCTGCGGTGAGGTGTAATTTTATGTCTAGGGTGTGAGGTGTAATTTTGTTTCTGGGGGTGTGAGGTGTAAATTTATGGGTGTGAGGTATCATTTTATGGGTGTGAGGTGTAATTTTGTGTCTTGGGGTGTGAGGTGTAATTTTATAGGTGTCAGGTGTAATTTTGTGTCTGGGGGTGTGAGGTGTAATTTTATGTATGGGGGTGTGAGGTGTACTTTTGTGTCTGGGGGTTTAGATGTCTGCGGCTAACCGCAAAGTTAATTGATGTCACCCACAAGAGTGACCTCAATTAACCTCTCGATTATCCGCAGACCGCAATTTTCCCACCATTGACTATAATGGAGGACCACTCCGTCTGATTGACAGGCCAGGAGCGCTCAGCCAATCAGGAGAGTGCTATGACGTAACGCTCCCTGATTTGCTGCCAGGTCCTCTAGTGACAGGAGTCACAGTGGGGTCCCGGCATTCAGGGAAAGGGGATCCATAAACATGGATCCCCTTTAGTGCATTGGACCAGGTTTCTCGCTTTTTTATTTTTTTGTTACAGTGTGCCTCAGTGCTCTCTACCTGGTGCAGTGTGCCTCAGTGCTCTCTACCTGGTGCAGTGTGCCTCAGTGCTCTCTACCTGGTGCAGTGTGCCTCAGTGCTCTCTACCTGGTGCAATGTGTCTCAGTGCTCTCTACCTGGTGCAATGTGTCTCAGTGCTCTCTACCTGGTGCAGTGTGTCTCAGTGCTCTCTACCTGGTGCAATGTGCCTCAGTGCTCTCTATCTGGTGCAGTGTGTCTCAGTGCTCTCTACCTGATGCAGTGTGTTTCAGTGATCTCTATCTGGTGCAGTGTGTCTCAGTGCTCTCTACCTGGTGCAATGTGTCTCAGTGCTCTCTATCTGGTACAGTGTGTCTCAGTGCTCTCTACCTGGTGCAGTGTGTCTCAGTGCTCTCTACCTGGTGCAGTGTGTCTCAGTGCTCTCTACCTGGTGCAGTGTGCCTCAGTGCTCTCTACCTGGTGCAGTGTGCCTCAGTGCTCTCTACCTGGTGCAGTGTGTCTCAGTGCTCTCTACCTGGTGCAATGTTTCTCGGAGCTCTCTACCTGGTGCAATGTTTCTCTGTGCTCTCTACCTGGTGCAATGTGTCTCTGTGCTCTCTACCTGGTGCAATGTGTCTCTGTGCTCTCTACCTGGTGCAATGTGTCTCGGTGCTCTCTACTTGGTGCAGTGTGTCTCTGTGCTCTCTACCTGGTGCAGTGTGTCTCTGTGCTCTCTACCTGGTGCAATGTGTCTCTGTGCTCTCTACCTGGTGCAATGTGTCTCTGTGCTCTCTACCTGGTGCAATGTGTTGCAGTACTCTCTACCTGGTGCAATGTGCCTCAGTGCTCTCTACATGGTGCAGTGTGCCTCAGTGCTCTCTACATGGTGCAGTATGCCTTAGTGCTCTCTACATGGTGAAGTGTGCCTCAGTGCTCTCTACCTGGTGCAATGTGTCTCTGTACTGTCTACCTGGTGCAATATGCCTCAGTGCTTTCTACCTGGTGCAATGTGTCTCTGTGCTCTCTACCTGGTGCAATGTGCCTCAGTGCTCTCTACCTGGTGCAATGTGCCTCAGTGCTCTCTACCTGGTGCAATGTGCCTCAGTGCTCTCTACCTGGTGCAGTGTGTCTCAGTGCTCTACCTGGTGCAATGTGTCTCTGTGCTCTCTACCTGGTGCAATGAGCCTCAGTGCTCTACCTGGTGCAATGTGCCTCAGTGCTCTCTACCTGGTGCAGTGTGTCTCAGTGCTCTCTACCTGGCGCAATGTGTATAACATGCTCTATCTGGCGCAATATGTATAACGTGCTCTACTTGTCGCAGTGTGTATAGGAGGTTCTACCTGGTGCATTGTGTATTAGGTGCACTACTGTGTGGTGTAATGTGAATTGCCACTGTTATGTGGCCACGCCCCTTCCACATGAAACAACGCCCCTAAATTTTTGACGCGCGCCTTCGGCGCGCACTGTCCATACTTTGTCCTGTGGGAATGGGAGCACCAAGCATTATAGTATGTACTGTACGTAATTTTGCCCTTCTAACTTAAAAAAGTGCCCACCCGAATGAAAAATATGCCCTCCCTGTGATCAGCACCCTGCCCTAAAAATCCTAGAGTGAACACTAACATGATCTGCCTTTTGTTGGTGTAACTCCGCCTACATTATATTTTGAAGCAGTAATCCCGCCTACTTTTGTATTGATCCCGCCTACAGTTGATTTGATGCCGCCCACAAGGCCACTTCTAGAATTTTTTCCAGGGCCACTTTTATCTCCCAATCCGTCCCTGTCGGTGATGATATATTATCTCAGTGTGTGTGGCCATCGGTGATGATATATTATCTCAGTATGTGTGACCATCGGTGATGATATATTATCTCAGTGTGTGTGGCTATCGGTGATGATATATTATCTCAGTATGTGTGGCCATCGGTGATGATATATTATCTCAGTATGTGTGGCCATCGGTGATGATATATTATCTCAGTATGTGTGACCATCGGTGATGATATATTATCTCAGTGTGTGTGGCTATCGGTGATGATATATTATCTCAGTGTGTGTGACCATTGGTGATGATATATTATCTCATTGTGTGAGGCCATCGGTGATGATATATTATGTCAGTATGTGTGGCCATCGGTGATGATATATTATCTCAGTATGTGTGGCCATTGGTGATGATATATTATCTCAGTATGTGTGATAACTGGTGATGATATAGTATCTTGGCATGTGTAGCCATAGGTGATGATATATTATCTCAGTGTGTGTGGCCATCAGTGATGAATAATTATCTCAGTGTGTGTGGCCATCGGTGATGACATATTATCTCAGTGTGTGTGGCCATCGGTTATGATTAATTATCTCAGTGTGTGTGACCATCGGTGATGATATATTATCTCCGTATGTGTGTCCATCGGTGATGATATATTATCTCAGTATGTGTGGCCAACGGTGATAATGTATTATCCCAGTATGCATGACCATCGGTGATGACATATTATCTCAGTATGTGTGACAATCAGTGATGGTATATTATCTCAGTATGTGTGGGCATCAGTGATGATATATTATCTCAGTATGTGTGAGAATCGTTGATGATATATTATCTCAATATGTGTGACCATTGGTGATGACATATTATCTCAGTGTGTGTGACCATCGGAGATGATATATTATCTCAGTATGTGCGGCCATCGGTGATGATATATTATGTCAGTATGTATGGCCATCGGTGATGATATATTATCTCAGTATGTGTGATAACTGGTGATGATATAGTATCTTGGCATGTGTGGCCATCGGTGATGATATATTATCTCAGTGTGTGTGGCCATCGGTGATGATTAATTATTTCAGTGTGTGTGGCCAACGGTGATGATATATTATCTCGGTGTGTGTGACCATCGGTGATTACATATTATCTCAGTATGTGTGACCATCGGTGGTGATATATTATCTCAGTATGTGTGGCCATCGGTGATAATGTATTATCTCAGTTTGTGTGACAATCGGTGATGATATATTATGTCAGTATGTGTGGCCATCGGTGATGATATTTTTTCTCAGTTTGTGTGGCCATCGGTGATGATATATTATCTCAGTGTGTGTGGCCATCGGTGATGATTAATTATCTCAGTGTGTGTGACCATAGGTGAAGACATATTATCTCAGTATATGTGACCATCGGTGATGATATATTATCTCAGTATGTGTGGCCATCGGTGATAATGTATTATCTCAGTATGTGTGACAATCGGTGAAGACATATTATCTCAGTATGTGTGACAATCGGTGATGATATATTATCTCAGTATGTGTGGGCATCGGTGATGATATATTATCTCAGTATGTGTGGCCATCGGTGATGATATATTATGTCAGTATGTGTGACCATCGGTGATGACATATTATCTCAGTATGTGTGACCATCGGTTGTGATATATTATCTCAGTATGTGTGGCCATCGGTGATAATGTATTATCTCAGTTTGTGTGACAATCGGTGATGATATATTATGTCAGTATGTGCGGCCATCGGTGATGATATATTATCTCAGTATGTGTGGCCATCGGTGATGATATATTATCTCAGTATGTGTGGCCATCAGTGATGATATATTATCTCAGTGTGTGTGGCCATCGGTGATGATATATTATGTCAGTATGTGTGACCATCGGTGATAATATATTATCTCAGTGTGTGTGACCATTGGTGATGATATATTATCTGATTGTGTGTGGCCATCGGTGATGATATATTATGTCAGTATGTGTGGCCATCGGTGATGATATATTATGTTAGTATGTGTGGCCATCGGTGATGATATATTATGTCAGTATGTGTGGCCATAGGTGTTGATATATTATATCAGTATGTGTGACCATCGGTGATGATATATTACCTCAGTGTGTGTGGCCATCGGTGATGATTAATTAACTCAGTGTGTGTGGTCATCGGTGATAATGTATTATATCAGTATGTGTGACAATCGTTGATGATATATTAGGTCAGTATGTGTGGCCATCGGTGATGATTAATTATCTCAGTGTGTGTGACCATAGGTAAAGACATATTATCTCAGTATGTTTGACCATCGGAGACGATATATTATCTCAGTATGTGTGGACATCAGTGATAATGTATTATCTCAGTATGTGTGACAATCGGTGTTGATATATTATCTCAGTATGTGTGACCATCGGTGATGATATATTATCTCAGTATGTGTGTCCATCGGTGATGACATATTATCTCAGTATGTGTGGGCATCGGGGATGATATACTATCTCAATGTGTGTGGCCATCGGGGATGATATATTATCTTAGTGTGTGTGGCCATCGGTGATGATATATTATCTCAGTATGTGTGACCATCGGTGATGATATATTATCTCAGTGTGTGTGACCATTGGTGATGATATATTATCTGATTGTGTGTGGCCATCGGTGATGATATATTATGTCAGTATGTGTGGCCATCGGTGATGATATATTAAGTTAGTATGTGTGGCCATCGGTGATGATATATTATGTCAGTATGTATGGCCATCGGTGATGATATATTATCTCAGTATGTGTGATAACTGGTGATGATATAGTATCTTGGCATGTGTGGCCATCGGTGATGATATATTATCTCAGTGTGTGTGGCCATCGGTGATGATTAATTATTTCAGTGTGTGTGGCCAACGGTGATGATATATTATCTCGGTGTGTGTGACCATCGGTGATGACATATTATCTCAGTATGTGTGACCATCGGTGGTGATATATTATCTCAGTATGTGTGGCCATCGGTGATAATGTATTATCTCAGTTTGTGTGACAATCGGTGATGATATATTATCTCAGTATGTGCGGCCATCGGTGATGATATTTTTTCTCAGTTTGTGTGGCCATCGGTGATGATATATTATCTCAGTGTGTGTGGCCATCGGTGATGATTAATTATCTCAGTGTGTGTGACCATAGGTGAAGACATATTATCTCAGTATATGTGACCATCGGTGATGATATATTATCTCAGTATGTGTGGCCATCGGTGATAATGTATTATCTCAGTATGTGTGACAATCGGTGAAGACATATTATCTCAGTATGTGTGACAATCGGTGATGATATATTATCTCAGTATGTGTGGGCATCGGTGATGATATATTATCTCAGTATGTGTGACCATCGGTGATGACATATTATCTCAGTATGTGTGACCATCGGTGGTGATATATTATCTCAGTATGTGTGGCCATCGGTGATAATGTATTATCTCAGTTTGTGTGACAATCGGTGATGATATATTATGTCAGTATGTGCGGCCATCGGTGATGATATATTATCTCAGTATGTGTGGCCATCGGTGATGATATATTATCTCAGTATGTGTGGCCATCAGTGATGATATATTATCTCAGTGTGTGTGGCCATCGGTGATGATATATTATGTCAGTATGTGTGACCATCGGTGATGATATATTATCTCAGTGTGTGTGACCATTGGTGATGATATATTATCTGATTGTGTGTGGCCATCGGTGATGATATATTATGTCAGTATGTGTGGCCATCGGTGATGATATATTATGTTAGTATGTGTGGCCATCGGTGATGATATATTATGTCAGTATGTGTGGCCATAGGTGTTGATATATTATATCAGTATGTGTGACCATCGGTGATGATATATTACCTCAGTGTGTGTGGCCATCGGTGATGATTAATTAACTCAGTGTGTGTGGTCATCGGTGATAATGTATTATATCAGTATGTGTGACAATCGTTGATGATATATTAGGTCAGTATGTGTGGCCATCGGTGATGATTAATTATCTCAGTGTGTGACCATAGGTAAAGACATATTATCTCAGTATGTTTGACCATCGGTGACGATATATTATCTCAGTATGTGTGGACATCAGTGATAATGTATTATCTCAGTATGTGTGACAATCGGTGTTGATATATTATCTCAGTATGTGTGACCATCGGTGATGATATATTATCTCAGTATGTGTGTCCATCGGTGATGACATATTATCTCAGTATGTGTGGGCATCGGGGATGATATACTATCTCAATGTGTGTGGCCATCGGGGATGATATATTATCTTAGTGTGTGTGGCCATCGGTGATGATATATTATCTCAGTATGTGTGACCATCGGTGATGATATATTATCTCAGTGTGTGTGACCATTGGTGATGATATATTATCTGATTGTGTGTGGCCATCGGTGATGATATATTATGTCAGTATGTGTGGCCATCGGTGATGATATATTATGTTAGTATGTGTGGCCATCGGTGATGATATATTATGTCAGTATGTGTGGCCATCGGTGTTGATATATTATCTCAGTATGTGTGACCATCGGTGATGATATATTACCTCAGTGTTTGTGGCCATCGGTGATGATTAATTATCTCAGTGTGTGTGGCCATCGGTGATGATATATTATCTCAGTATGTGTGGCCATCGGTGATAATGTATTATCTCAGTATGTGTGACAATCGTTGATGATATATTATGTCAGTATGTGTGGCCATCGGTGATGATATATTATCTCAGTATGTGTGACCATCAGTGATGACATATTATCTCAGTATGTGTGACCATCGGTGATGATATATTATCTCAGTATGTGCGGCCATCTGTGATGATATATTATCTCAGTATGTATGGCCATCGGTGATGATATATTTTCTCAGTATGTGTGATAACTGGTGAGGATATAGTATCTTGGCATGTGTGGCCATCGGTGATGATATATTATCTCAGTATGTGTGGCCATCGGTGATGATATATTATCTCAGTATGTGTGATAAGTTAACTGGTGATGATATAGTATCTTGGCATGTGTGGCCATCGGTGATGATATATTATCTCAATGTGTGTGGCCATCGGTGATAATATATTATCTCAGTGTGTGTGGCCATCGGTGATGATATATTATCTCGTTGTGTGTGACCATCGGTGATGACATATTATCTCAGTATGTGTGACCATCGGTGATGATATATTATCTCAGTATGTGTGGCCATCGGTGATAATGTATTATCCCAGTATGTGTGACCATCGGTGATGACATATTATCTCAGTATGTGTGACAATCGGTGATGGTATATTATCTCAGTATGTGTGGGCATCGGTGATGATATATTATCTCAGTATGTGTGAGAATCGTTGATGATATATTATCTCAGTATGTGTGACCATTGGTGATGACATATTATCTCAGTATGTGAGACAATCGGTGATGATATATTATGTCAGTATGTGTGGCCATCGGTGATGATTAGTGATGAGCGCCTGAAACTTTTCGGGTTTTGTGTTTTGGTTTTGGGTTCGGTTCCGCGGCCGTGTTTTGGGTTCGACCGCGTTTTGGCAAAACCTCACCGAATTTTTTTTGTCGGATTTGGGTGTGTTTTGGATTCGGGTATTTTTTTCAAAAAACACTAAAAAACAGCTTAAATCATAGAATTTGGGGGTCATTTTGATCCCAAAGTATTATTAACCTCAAAAAACATAATTTACACTCATTTTCAGCCTATTCTGAACACATCACACCTCACAATATTATTTTTAGTCCTAAAATTTGCACCGAGGTCGCTGTGTGAGTAAGATAAGCGACCCTAGTGGCCGACACAAACACCGTGCCCATCTAGGAGTGGCACTGCAGTGTCACGCAGGATGTCCCTTCCAAAAAACTCTCCCCAAACAGCACATGACGCAAAGAAAAAAAGAGGCGCAATGAGGTAGCTGACTGTGTGAGAAAGATAAGCGACCCTAGTGGCCGACACAAACACCGGGCCCATCTAGGAGTGGCACTGCAGTGTCACGCAGGATGTCCCTTCCAAAAAACCCTCCCCAAACAGCACATGACGCAAAGAAAAAAAGAGGCGCAATGAGGTAGCTGTGTGAGTAAGATTAGCGACCCTAGTGGCCGACACAAACACCGGGCCCATCTAGGAGTGGCACTGCAGTGTCACGCAGGATGTCCCTTCCAAAAAACCCTCCCCAAACAGCACATGACGCAAAGAAAAAAAGAGGCGCAATGAGGTAGCTGACTGTGTGAGAAAGATAAGCGACCCTAGTGGCCGACACAAACACCGGGCCCATCTAGGAGTGGCACTGCAGTGTCACGCAGGATGGCCCTTCCAAAAAACCCTCCCCAAACAGCACATGACGCAAAGAAAAAAAGAGGCGCAATGAGGTAGCTGACTGTGTGAGAAAGATAAGCGACCCTAGTGGCCGACACAAACACCGGGCCCATCTAGGAGTGGCACTGCAGTGTCACGCAGGATGTCCCTTCCAAAAAACCCTCCCCAAACAGCACATGACGCAAAGAAAAAGAAAAGAAAAAAGAGGTGCAAGATGGAATTGTCCTTGGGCCCTCCCACCCACCCTTATGTTGTATAAACAGGACATGCACACTTTAACCAACCCATCATTTCAGTGACAGGGTCTGCCACACGACTGTGACTGAAATGACGGGTTGGTTTCGACCCCCACCAAAAAAGAAGCAATTAATCTCTCCTTGCACAAACTGGCTCTACAGAGGCAAGATGTCCACTTCATCATCATCCTCCGATATATCACCGTGTACATCCCCCTCCTCACAGATTATCAATTCGTCCCCACTGGAATCCACCATGTCAGCTCCCTGTGTACTTTGTGGAGGCAATTGCTGCTGGTCAATGTCTCCGCGGAGGAATTGATTATAATTCATTTTAATGAACATCATCTTCTCCACATTTTCTGGATGTAACCTCGTACGCCGATTGCTGACAAGGTGAGCGGCGGCACTAAACACTCTTTCGGAGTACACACTTGTGGGAGGGCAACTTAGGTAGAATAAAGCCAGTTTGTGCAAGGGCCTCCAAATTGCCTCTTTTTCCTGCCAGTATAAGTACGGACTGTGTGACGTGCCTACTTGGATGCGGTCACTCATATAATCCTCCACCATTCTATCAATGGTGAGAGAATCATATGCAGTGACAGTAGACGACATGTCCGTAATGGTTGTCAGGTCCTTCAGTCCGGACCAGATGTCAGCATCAGCAGTCGCTCCAGACTGCCCTGCATCACCGCCAGCGGGTGGGCTCGGAATTCTGAGCCTTTTCCTCGCACCCCCAGTTGCGGGAGAATGTGAAGGAGGAGATGTTGACAGGTCGCGTTCCGCTTGACTTGACAATTTTCTCACCAGCAGGTCTTTGAAACCCAGCAGACTTGTGTGCGCCGGAAAGAGAGATCCAAGGTAGGTTTTAAATCTAGGATCGAGCACGGTGGCCAAAATGTAGTGCTCTGATTTCAACAGATTGACCACCCGTGAATCCTTGTTAAGCGAATTAAGGGCTCCATCCACAAGTCCCACATGCCTAGCGGAATCGCTCTGTCTTAGCTCCTCCTTCAATGTCTCCAGCTTCTTCTGCAAAAGCCTGATGAGGGGAATGACCTGACTCAGGCTGGCAGTGTCTGAACTGACTTCACGTGTGGCAAGTTCAAAAGGTTGCAGAACCTTGCACAACGTTGAAATCATTCTCCACTGCGCTTGAGACAGGTGCATTCCACCTCCTATATCGTGGTCAGTTGTATAGGCTTGAATGGCCTTTTGCTGCTCCTCCAACCTCTGAAGCATATAGAGGGTTGAATTCCACCTCGTTACCACCTCCTGCTTCAGATGATGGCAGGGCAGGTTCAGGCGTTTTTGGTGGTGCTCCAGTCTTCTGTACGTGCTGCCTGTACGCCGAAAGTGTCCCGCAATTTTTCTGCCCACCGCCAGCATCTCTTGCACGCCCCTGTCGTTTTTTAAAAAATTCTGCACCACCAAATTCAAGGTATGTGCAAAACATGGGACGTGCTGGAATTTGCCCAGATGTAATGCACGCACAATATTGCTGGCGTTGTCCGATGCCACAAATCCACAGGAGAGTCCAATTGGGGTAAGCCATTCCGCGATGATCTTCCTCAGTTGCCGTAAGAGGTTTTCAGCTGTGTGCGTATTCTGGAAACCGGTGATACAAAGCGTAGCCTGCCTAGGAACGAGTTGGCGTTTGCGAGATGCTGCTACTGGTGCCGCCGCTGCTGTTCTTGCGGCGGGAGTCCATACATCTACCCAGTGGGCTGTCACAGTCATATAGTCCTGACCCTGCCCTGCTCCACTTGTCCACATGTCCGTGGTTAAGTGGACATTGGGTACAGCTGCATTTTTTAGGACACTGGTGACTCTTTTTCTGAGGTCTGTGTACATTTTCGGTATCGCCTGCCTAGAGAAATGGAACCTAGATGGTATTTGGTACCGGGGACACAGTACCTCCAACAAGTCTCTAGTTGGCTCTGCAGTAATGATGGATACCGGAACCACGTTTCTCACCACCCAGGATGTCAAGGCCTCAGTTATCCGCTTTGCAGTAGGATGACTGCTGTGATATTTAATCTTCCTCGCAAATGACTGTTGGACAGTCAATTGCTTGGTGGAAGTAGTAAAAGTGGTCTTACGACTTCCCCTCTGGGATGATCATCGACTCCCAGCAGCAACAACAGCAGCGCCAGCAGCAGTAGGCGTTACACGCAAGGATGCATCGGAGGAATCCCAGGCAGGAGAGGAATCGTCAGAATTGCCAGTGACATGGCCTGCAGGACTATTGGCATTCCTGGGGAAGGAGGAAATTGACACTGAGGGAGTTGGTGGGGTGGTTTGCGTGAGCTTGGTTACAAGAGGAAGGGATTTACTGGTCAGTGGACTGCTTCCGCTGTCACCCAAAGTTTTTGAACTTGTCACTGACTTATTATGAATGCGCTGCAGGTGACGTATAAGGGAGGATGTTCCGAGGTGGTTAACGTCCTTACCCCTACTTATTACAGCTTGACAAAGGGAACACACGGCTTGACACCTGTTGTCCGCATTTCTGGTGAAATACCTCCACACCGAAGAGCTGATTTTTTTGGTATTTTCACCTGGCATGTCAACGGCCATATTCCTCCCACGGACAACAGGTGTCTCCCCGGGTGCCTGACTTAAACAAACCACCTCACCATCAGAATCCTCCTGGTCAATTTCCTCCCCAGCGCCAGCAACACCCATATCCTCCTCATCCTGGTGGACTTCAACACTGACATCTTCAATCTCACTATCAGGAACTGGACTGCGGGTGCTCCTTCCAGCACTTGCAGGGGGCGTGCAAATGGTGGAAGGCGCATGCTCTTCACGTCCAGTGTTGGGAAGGTCAGGCATCGCAACCGACACAATTGGACTCTCCTTGTGGATTTGGGATTTCGAAGAACGCACAGTTCTTTGCTGTGCTTTTGCCAGCTTGAGTCGTTTCATTTTTCTAGCGAGAGGCTGAGTGCTTCCATCCTCATGTGAAGCTGAACCACTAGCCATGAACATAGGCCAGGGCCTCAGCCGTTCCTTGCCACTCCGTGTGGTAAATGGCATATTGGCAAGTTTACGCTTCTCCTCCGACAATTTTATTTTAGGTTTTGGAGTCCTTTTTTTTCTGATATTTGGTGTTTTGGATTTGACATGCTCTGTACTATGACATTGGGCATCGGCCTTGGCAGACGACGTTGCTGGCATTTCATCGTCTCGGCCATGACTAGTGGCAGCAGCTTCAGCACGAGGTGGAAGTGGATCTTCATCTTTCCCTAATTTTGGAACCTCAACTTTTTTGTTCTCCATATTTTATAGGCAGAACTAAAAGGCACCTCAGGTAAACAATGGAGATGGATGGATTGGATACTAGTATACAATTATGGACGGACTGCCACGGTTAGGTGGTATAAAATAACCACGGTTAGGTGGTATATAATACAATTATGGATGGACGGACTGCCTGCCGAGTGCCGACACAGAGGTAGCCACAGCCGTGAACTACCGCACTGTACACTGGTTGATAAAGAGATAGTAGTATACTCGTAACAACTAGTATGACGACGGTATAAAGAATGAAAAAAAAACCACGGTTAGGTGGTATATATTATAATACAATTATGGATGGACGGACTGCCTGCCGAGTGCCGACACAGAGGTAGCCACAGCCGTGAACTACCGCACTGTACACTGGTTGATAAAGAGATAGTAGTATACTCGTAACAACTAGTATGACGACGGTATAAAGAATGAAAAAAAAACCACGGTTAGGTGGTATATATTATAATACAATTATGGATGGACGGACGGACTGCCGAGTTCCGACACAGAGGTAGCCACAGCCGTGAACTACCGCACTGTACACTGGTTGATAAAGAGATAGTAGTATACTCGTAACAACTAGTATGACAACGGTATAAAGAATGAAAAAAAAACCACGGTTAGGTGGTATATATTATAATACAATTATGGATGGACGGACTGCCTGCCGAGTTCCGACACAGAGGTAGCCACAGCCGTGAACTACCGCACTGTACACTGGTTGATAAAGAGATAGTAGTATACTCGTAACAACTAGTATGACGACGGTATAAAGAATGAAAAAAAAACCACGGTTAGGTGGTATATATTATAATACAATTATGGATGGACGGACTGCCTGCCGAGTGCCGACACAGAGGTAGCCACAGCCGTGAACTACCGCACTGTACACTGGTTGATAAAGAGATAGTAGTATACTCGTAACAACTAGTATGACTATGACGACGGTATAAAGAAAGAAAAAAAAAACCACGGTTAGGTGGTATATAATACAATTATGGATGGACGGACTGCCTGCCGAGTGCCGACACAGAGGTAGCCACAGCCGTGAACTACCGCACTGTACTGTGTCTGCTGCTAATATAGACTGGTTGATAAAGAGATAGTATACAATACTACTAATATACTGGTGGTCAGGCACTGGTCACCACTAGTCACACTGGCAGTGGCACTCCTGCAGCAAAAGTGTGCACTGTTTAATTTTAATATAATATTATCAATTGTACTCCTGGCTCCTGCTATAACAACAACCTGCAGTGCTCCCCAGTCTCCCCCACAATTATTATAAGCTTTATACAAATACAATACATTGATGTGCAGCACACTGGGCTGAGCAGTGCACACAGACTGAGTCACTGTGTGACTGTGTATCGTTTTTTTCAGGCAGAGAACGGATATATTATTAAATAAAACAAACAAGTTCAACTGCACTGTCTCTGGTGGTCACTGGTCACTGTGGTCGTCAGTCACTAAACTCTGTCTGCACTCTCTTCTAATCTACAGTATCACTGCAATCTCTCTCTCTCTCTCTCTCTCTTCTAAATCTAATCTAAATGGAGAGGACGCCAGCCACGTCCTCTCCCTATCAATCTCAATGCACGTGTGAAAATGGCGGCGACGCGCGGCTCCTTATATAGAATCCGAGTCTCGCGAGAATCCGACAGCGTCATGATGACGTTCGGGCGCGCTCGGGTTAACCGAGCAAGGCGGGAAGATCCGAGTCGCTCGGACCCGTGAAAAAAAAAGTGAAGTTCGTGCGGGTTCGGATTCAAAGAAACCGAACCCGCTCATCTCTAGTGATGATATATTATCTCAGTGTGTGTGACCATCGGTTAAGACATATTATCTCAGTATGTGTGATCATCGGTGATGATATATTATCTCAGTATGTGCGGCCATCGGTGATGATATATTATCTCAGTATGTGTGGCCATCGGTGATGATATATTATCTCAGTATGTGTTGCCATCGGTGATGATATATTATCTCAGTATGTGTGGCCATTGGTGATGATATATTATCTCAGTATGTGTGATAACTGGTGATGATATAGTATCTTGGCATGTGTAGCCATAGGTGATGATATTTATCTCAGTATGTGTGACAATCGGTGATGATATATTATCTCAGTATGTGTGTCCATCGGTGATGATATATTATCTCAGTATGTGTGGGCATCGGGGATGATATACTATCTCAATGTGTGTGGCCATCGGTGATGCTATATTATCTCAGTGTGTGTGTCCATCGGTGATGCTATATTATCTCAGTGTGTGTGGCCATCGGTGATGATATATTATCTCAGTGTGTGTGGCCATCGGTGATGATATATTATCTCAGTGTGTGTGGCCATCAGTGATGATATATTATCTCAGTGTGTGTGGCTATCGGTGATGATATATTATCTCAGTATGTGTGACCATCGGTGATGATATATTATCTCAGTGTGTGTGACCATTGGTGATGATATATTATCTCATTGTGTGAGGCCATCGGTGATGATATATTATGTCAGTATGTGTGGCCATCGGTGATGATATATTATCTCAGTATGTGTGGCCATTGGTGATGATATATTATCTCAGTATGTGTGATAACTGGTGATGATATAGTATCTTGGCATGTGTAGCCATAGGTGATGATATATTATCTCAGTGTGTGTGGCCATCAGTGATGAATAATTATCTCAGTGTGTGTGGCCATCGGTGATGACATATTATCTCAGTGTGTGTGGCCATCGGTGATGATTAATTATCTCAGTGTGTGTGACCATCGGTGATGATATATTATCTCCGTATGTGTGTCCATCGGTGATGATATATTATCTCAGTATGTGTGGCCAACGGTGATAATGTATTATCCCAGTATGTGTGACCATCGGTGATGACATATTATCTCAGTATGTGTGACAATCGGTGATGGTATATTATCTCAGTATGTGTGGGCATCGGTGATGATATATTATCTCAGTATGTGTGAGAATCGTTGATGATATATTATCTCAGTATGTGTGACCATTGGTGATGACATATTATCTCAGTGTGTGTGACCATCGGAGATGATATATTATCTCAGTATGTGCGGCCATCGGTGATGATATATTATGTCAGTATGTATGGCCATCGGTGATGATATATTATCTCAGTATGTGTGATAACTGGTGATGATATAGTATCTTGGCATGTGTGGCCATCGGTGATGATATATTATCTCAGTGTGTGTGGCCATCGGTGATGATTAATTATTTCAGTGTGTGTGGCCAACGGTGATGATATATTATCTCGGTGTGTGTGACCATCGGTGATGACATATTATCTCAGTATGTGTGACCATCGGTGGTGATATATTATCTCAGTATGTGTGGCCATCGGTGATAATGTATTATCTCAGTTTGTGTGACAATCGGTGATGATATATTATGTCAGTATGTGCGGCCATCGGTGATGATATTTTTTCTCAGTTTGTGTGGCCATCGGTGATGATATATTATCTCAGTGTGTGTGTGGCCATCGGTGATGATTAATTATCTCAGTGTGTGTGACCATAGGTGTAGACATATTATCTCAGTATATGTGACCATCGGTGATGATATATTATCTCAGTATGTGTGGCCATCGGTGATAATGTATTATCTCAGTATGTGTGACAATCGGTGAAGACATATTATCTTAGTATGTGTGACAATCGGTGATGATATATTATCTCAGTATGTGTGGGCATCGGTGATGATATATTATCTCAGTATGTGTGGCCATCGGTGATGATATATTATGTCAGTATGTGTGACCATCGGTGATGACATATTATCTCAGTATGTGTGACCATCGGTGGTGATATATTATCTCAGTATGTGTGGCCATCGGTGATAATATATTATCTCAGTTTGTGTGACAATCGGTGATGATATATTATGTCAGTATGTGTGGCCATCGGTGATGATATATTATCTCAGTATGTGTGGCCATCGGTGATGATATATTATCTCAGTATGTGTGGCCATTGGTGATGATATATTATCTCAGTATGTGTGATAACTGGTGATGATATAGTATCTTGGCATGTGTAGCCATAGGTGATGATATTTATCTCAGTATGTGTGGGCATCGGGGATGATATACTATCTCAATGTGTGTGGCCATCGGTGATGCTATATTATCTCAGTGTGTGTGGCCATCGGTGATGCTATATTATCTCAGTGTGTGTGGCCATCGGTGATGATATATTATCTCAGTGTGTGTGGCCATCGGTGATCAGGGCCGGATTGGCCATAGAAGTCACCGGGAGTTTCCCCGGGGGGCCGATTGGGTCGTGGGGCCGCCTGTCCTACGCGGCCCCGCCCCCCTCTGCGTTACCAGGCAGGCACAATACCTGCAAAATGTAATACAGTCTGCGGCCGCTGTCAGGAGAGCCGGCCCTGCAAATCACCATCTCATGCTGCCCCACCCTTCCCCTCAACAGCTTATGCCTGTGTGCGCCCCCCCCCCCCCCCCACGGCACGTCACTAGTCACCTAGCTGCTTCGGCCAATGGCCGCTATCAGGGGAGCCGGCCACACCCCCCCATGTCATCTGCTTATGCCTTGCTGCAGCGGCCGCTATCAGGAGAGCCGGTCACGCCCCCCTCCACATACTCTGCTTATGCCTTGCTGCGGCCACAGAACCGTCCCCGCCCCCCCTCTATGTCACTTGCTTCATTGTGGGCAATGCAGCGGCCGTTTTCTAGTCAGCGGCCCCGTCCCCAACCGGCTGACCTGAAGAGGAGGTCCGCGCGCCAAGCGCCACAGACGTAATCAGCGCGGACCTTGCAGGAAGAGAAGGTGCGGCCGCGGTGGGTGCACACATTCTACAGTAGGAGAGGTGAGGTGGTATGACTCGTGTACAGTGCTCTGGAGGTGTGAGGTGTAATTTTATGGGTGAGGTGTAATTTTGTGTTAGGGGGGTAAGGTGTAATTTTGTGTAGGGGGGGTGAGGTGTAATTTTGTGTAGGGGGGTGAGGTGTAATTTTGTGCTTGGGGGAGTGAGGTGTAATTTTATGTTTGGGGGTGTGAGATGTCATTTTATGGGTGCAAGGTGTAATTTTGTGTCTTGGGGAGTGAGGTGTAATTTTGTGTCTTGGGGTGTCGGGTGTAATTTTATAGGTGTCGGGGGTAATTTTATGTCTTGGGATGTGAGGTATAATTTTATGTCTATGGGTGTGAGGTGTAATTTTATGGGTGTGAGATGTAATTTTGTGTCTTGGGGAGTGAGGTGTAATTTTGTGTCTTGGGGAGTGAGGTGTAATTTTGTGTCTTGGGGAGTGAGGTGTAATTTTATGTCTTGGGGTGTCGGGTGTAATTTAGTGTCTTGGGGTGTGAGGTGTAATTTAGTATCTTGGGGTGTGAGGTGTAATTTAGTGTCCTGGGGTGTGAGGTGTCATTTTGTGTCTTGGGGTGTGAGGTGTAGTTTTATGAGTGTTGGGTGTAATTTTATGTCTGGGGGTGTGAGGTGTAATTTTATGGGTGTGAGGTGTAATTTTGTCTCCTGGGGTGTGAGGTGTAATTTTAACGGTGTAAGGTGTAATTTAGTATCTTGGGGTGTGAGGTGTAATTTAGTATCTTGGGTTGTGAGGTGTAATTTAGTATCTTGGGGTGTGAGGTGTAATTTAGTGTCCTGGGTGTGAGGTGTAATTTTGTGTCTTGGGGTGTGAGGTGTAGTTTTATTGGTGTCAGGTGTAATTTTATAGGTGTCTGGTTTCATTTTATGTCTGGGAGTGTGAGGTGTAATTTTATAGGTGTCAGGTGTAATTTTGAGTCTTGGGGTGTGAGGTGTAATTTTAACAGTGTGAGGTGTAATTTAGTATCTTGGGGTGTGAGGTGTAATTTAGTGTCCTGGGTGTGAGGTGTAATTTTGTGTCATGGGGTGTGAGGTGTAATTTTGTGTCTTGGGGTGTGAGGTGTAATTTTATGTCTGGGGGTGTGAGGTGTAGTTTTATGGGTGTCGGGTGTAATTTTATAGGTGTCGGGTGTAATTTTATGTCTGGGGGTGTGAGGTGTAATTTTATGTCTGGGGGTGTGAGGTGTAGTTTTATTGGTGTCGGGTGTAATTTTATGTCTGGGGGTGTGAGGTGTAGTTTTATGGGTGTCGGGTGTAATTTTATAGGTGTCGGGTGTAATTTTATGTCTGCGGTGAGGTGTAATTTTATGTCTAGGGTGTGAGGTGTAATTTTGTTTCTGGGGGTGTGAGGTGTAAATTTATGGGTGTGAGGTATCATTTTATGGGTGTGAGGTGTAATTTTGTGTCTTGGGGTGTGAGGTGTAATTTTATAGGTGTCAGGTGTAATTTTGTGTCTGGGGGTGTGAGGTGTAATTTTATGTATGGAGGTGTGAGGTGTACTTTTGTGTCTGGGGGTTTAGATGTCTGCGGCTAACCGCAAAGTTAATTGATGTCACCCACAAGAGTGACCTCAATTAACCTCTCGATTATCCGCAGACCGCAATTTTCCCACCATTGACTATAATGGAGGACCACTCCGTCTGATTGACAGGCCAGGAGCGCTCAGCCAATCAGGAGAGTGCTATGACGTAACGCTCCCTGATTTGCTGCCAGGTCCTCTAGTGACAGGAGTCACAGTGGGGTCCCGGCATTCAGGGAAAGGGGATCCATAAACATGGATACCCTTTAGTGCATTGGACCAGGTTTCTCGCTTTTTTATTTTTTTGTTACAGTGTGCCTCAGTGCTCTCTACCTGGTGCAGTGTGCCTCAGTGCTCTCTACCTGGTGCAGTGTGCCTCAGTGCTCTCTACCTGGTGCAGTGTGCCTCAGTGCTCTCTACCTGGTGCAGTGTGCCTCAGTGCTCTCTACCTGGTGCAGTGTGCCTCAGTGCTCTCTACCTGGTGCAGTGTGCCTCAGTGCTCTCTACCTGGTGCAATGTGTCTCAGTGCTCTCTACCTGGTGCAATGTGTCTCAGTGCTCTCTACCTGGTGCAGTGTGTCTCAGTGCTCTCTACCTGGTGCAATGTGCCTCAGTGCTCTCTATCTGGTGCAGTGTGTCTCAGTGCTCTCTACCTGATGCAGTGTGTTTCAGTGCTCTCTATCTGGTGCAGTGTGTCTCAGTGCTCTCTACCTGGTGCAATGTGTCTCAGTGCTCTCTATCTGGTACAGTGTGTCTCAGTGCTCTCTACCTGGTGCAGTGTGTCTCAGTGCTCTCTACCTGGTGCAGTGTGTCTCAGTGCTCTCTACCTGGTGCAGTGTGCCTCAGTGCTCTCTACCTGGTGCAGTGTGCCTCAGTGCTCTCTACCTGGTGCAGTGTGTCTCAGTGCTCTCTACCTGGTGCAATGTTTCTCGGAGCTCTCTACCTGGTGCAATGTTTCTCTGTGCTCTCTACCTGGTGCAATGTGTCTCTGTGCTCTCTACCTGGTGCAATGTGTCTCTGTGCTCTCTACCTGGTGCAATGTGTCTCGGTGCTCTCTACTTGGTGCAGTGTGTCTCAGTGCTCTCTACCTGGTGCAATGTGTCTCTGTGCTCTCTACCTGGTGCAATGTGTCTCTGTGCTCTCTACCTGGTGCAGTGTGTCTCTGTGCTCTCTACCTGGTGCAGTGTGTCTCTGTGCTCTCTACCTGGTGCAATGTGTCTCTGTGCTCTCTACCTGGTGCAATGTGTCTCTGTGCTCTCTACCTGGTGCAATGTGTTGCAGTACTCTCTACCTGGTGCAATGTGCCTCAGTGCTCTCTACATGGTGCAGTGTGCCTCAGTGCTCTCTACATGGTGCAGTATGCCTTAGTGCTCTCTACATGGTGAAGTGTGCCTCAGTGCTCTCTACCTGGTGCAATGTGTCTCTGTACTGTCTACCTGGTGCAATATGCCTCAGTGCTTTCTACCTGGTGCAATGTGTCTCTGTGCTCTCTACCTGGTGCAATGTGCCTCAGTGCTCTCTACCTGGTGCAATGTGCCTCAGTGCTCTCTACCTGGTGCAGTGTGTCTCAGTGCTCTACCTGGTGCAATGTGTCTCTGTGCTCTCTACCTGGTGCAATGAGCCTCAGTGCTCTACCTGGTGCAATGTGCCTCAGTGCTCTCTACCTGGTGCAGTGTGTCTCAGTGCTCTCTACCTGGCGCAATGTGTATAACATGCTCTATCTGGCGCAATATGTATAACGTGCTCTACTTGTCGCAGTGTGTATAGGAGGTTCTACCTGGTGCATTGTGTATTAGGTGCACTACTGTGTGGTGTAATGTGAATTGCCACTGTTATGTGGCCACGCCCCTTCCACATGAAACAACGCCCCTAAATTTTTGACGCGCGCCTTCGGCGCGCACTGTCCATACTTTGTCCTGTGGCAATGGGAGCACCAAGCATTATAGTATGTACTGTACGTAATTTTGCCCTTCTAACTTAAAAAAGTGCCCACCCGAATGAAAAATATGCCCTCCCTGTGATCAGCACCCTGCCCTAAAAATCCTAGAGTGAACACTAACATGATCTGCCTTTTGTTGGTGTAACTCCGCCTACATTATATTTTGAAGCAGTAATCCCGCCTACTTTTGTATTGATCCCGCCTACAGTTGATTTGATGCCGCCCACAAGGCCACTTCTAGAATTTTTTCCAGGGCCACTTTTATCTCCCAATCCGTCCCTGTCGGTGATGATATATTATCTCAGTGTGTGTGGCCATCGGTGATGATATATTATCTCAGTATGTGTGACCATCGGTGCTGATATATTATCTCAGTGTGTGTGGCTATCGGTGATGATATATTATCTCAGTATGTGTGGCCATCGGTGATGATATATTATCTCAGTATGTGTGGCCATCGGTGATGATATATTATCTCAGTATGTGTGACCATCGGTGATGATATATTATCTCAGTGTGTGTGGCTATCGGTGATGATATATTATCTCAGTATGTGTGACCATCGGTGATGATATATTATCTCAGTGTGTGTGACCATTGGTGATGATATATTATCTCATTGTGTGAGGCCATCGGTGATGATATATTATGTCAGTATGTGTGGCCATCGGTGATGATATATTATCTCAGTATGTGTGGCCATTGGTGATGATATATTATCTCAGTATGTGTGATAACTGGTGATGATATAGTATCTTGGCATGTGTAGCCATAGGTGATGATATATTATCTCAGTGTGTGTGGCCATCAGTGATGAATAATTATCTCAGTGTGTGTGGCCATCGGTGATGACATATTATCTCAGTGTGTGTGGCCATCGGTGATGATTAATTATCTCAGTGTGTGTGACCATCGGTGATGATATATTATCTCCGTATGTGTGTCCATCGGTGATGATATATTATCTCAGTATGTGTGGCCAACGGTGATAATGTATTATCCCAGTATGCATGACCATCGGTGATGACATATTATCTCAGTATGTGTGACAATCAGTGATGGTATATTATCTCAGTATGTGTGGGCATCAGTGATGATATATTATCTCAGTATGTGTGAGAATCGTTGATGATATATTATCTCAATATGTGTGACCATTGGTGATGACATATTATCTCAGTGTGTGTGACCATCGGAGATGATATATTATCTCAGTATGTGCGGCCATCGGTGATGATATATTATGTCAGTATGTATGGCCATCGGTGATGATATATTATCTCAGTATGTGTGATAACTGGTGATGATATAGTATCTTGGCATGTGTGGCCATCGGTGATGATATATTATCTCAGTGTGTGTGGCCATCGGTGATGATTAATTATTTCAGTGTGTGTGGCCAACGGTGATGATATATTATCTCGGTGTGTGTGACCATCGGTGATGACATATTATCTCAGTATGTGTGACCATCGGTGGTGATATATTATCTCAGTATGTGTGGCCATCGGTGATAATGTATTATCTCAGTTTGTGTGACAATCGGTGATGATATATTATGTCAGTATGTGTGGCCATCGGTGATGATATTTTTTCTCAGTTTGTGTGGCCATCGGTGATGATATATTATCTCAGTGTGTGTGGCCATCGGTGATGATTAATTATCTCAGTGTGTGTGACCATAGGTGAAGACATATTATCTCAGTATATGTGACCATCGGTGATGATATATTATCTCAGTATGTGTGGCCATCGGTGATAATGTATTATCTCAGTATGTGTGACAATCGGTGAAGACATATTATCTCAGTATGTGTGACAATCGGTGATGATATATTATCTCAGTATGTGTGGGCATCGGTGATGATATATTATCTCAGTATGTGTGGCCATCGGTGATGATATATTATGTCAGTATGTGTGACCATCGGTGATGACATATTATCTCAGTATGTGTGACCATCGGTTGTGATATATTATCTCAGTATGTGTGGCCATCGGTGATAATGTATTATCTCAGTTTGTGTGACAATCGGTGATGATATATTATGTCAGTATGTGCGGCCATCGGTGATGATATATTATCTCAGTATGTGTGGCCATCGGTGATGATATATTATCTCAGTATGTGTGGCCATCAGTGATGATATATTATCTCAGTGTGTGTGGCCATCGGTGATGATATATTATGTCAGTATGTGTGACCATCGGTGATAATATATTATCTCAGTGTGTGTGACCATTGGTGATGATATATTATCTGATTGTGTGTGGCCATCGGTGATGATATATTATGTCAGTATGTGTGGCCATCGGTGATGATATATTATGTTAGTATGTGTGGCCATCGGTGATGATATATTATGTCAGTATGTGTGGCCATAGGTGTTGATATATTATATCAGTATGTGTGACCATCGGTGATGATATATTACCTCAGTGTGTGTGGCCATCGGTGATGATTAATTAACTCAGTGTGTGTGGTCATCGGTGATAATGTATTATATCAGTATGTGTGACAATCGTTGATGATATATTAGGTCAGTATGTGTGGCCATCGGTGATGATTAATTATCTCAGTGTGTGTGACCATAGGTAAAGACATATTATCTCAGTATGTTTGACCATCGGAGACGATATATTATCTCAGTATGTGTGGACATCAGTGATAATGTATTATCTCAGTATGTGTGACAATCGGTGTTGATATATTATCTCAGTATGTGTGACCATCGGTGATGATATATTATTTCAGTATGTGTGTCCATCGGTGATGACATATTATCTCAGTATGTGTGGGCATCGGGGATGATATACTATCTCAATGTGTGTGGCCATCGGGGATGATATATTATCTTAGTGTGTGTGGCCATCGGTGATGATATATTATCTCAGTATGTGTGACCATCGGTGATGATATATTATCTCAGTGTGTGTGACCATTGGTGATGATATATTATCTGATTGTGTGTGGCCATCGGTGATGATATATTATGTCAGTATGTGTGGCCATCGGTGATGATATATTAAGTTAGTATGTGTGGCCATCGGTGATGATATATTATGTCAGTATGTATGGCCATCGGTGATGATATATTATCTCAGTATGTGTGATAACTGGTGATGATATAGTATCTTGGCATGTGTGGCCATCGGTGATGATATATTATCTCAGTGTGTGTGGCCATCGGTGATGATTAATTATTTCAGTGTGTGTGGCCAACGGTGATGATATATTATCTCGGTGTGTGTGACCATCGGTGATGACATATTATCTCAGTATGTGTGACCATCGGTGGTGATATATTATCTCAGTATGTGTGGCCATCGGTGATAATGTATTATCTCAGTTTGTGTGACAATCGGTGATGATATATTATCTCAGTATGTGCGGCCATCGGTGATGATATTTTTTCTCAGTTTGTGTGGCCATCGGTGATGATATATTATCTCAGTGTGTGTGGCCATCGGTGATGATTAATTATCTCAGTGTGTGTGACCATAGGTGAAGACATATTATCTCAGTATATGTGACCATCGGTGATGATATATTATCTCAGTATGTGTGGCCATCGGTGATAATGTATTATCTCAGTATGTGTGACAATCGGTGAAGACATATTATCTCAGTATGTGTGACAATCGGTGATGATATATTATCTCAGTATGTGTGGGCATCGGTGATGATATATTATCTCAGTATGTGTGACCATCGGTGATGACATATTATCTCAGTATGTGTGACCATCGGTGGTGATATATTATCTCAGTATGTGTGGCCATCGGTGATAATGTATTATCTCAGTTTGTGTGACAATCGGTGATGATATATTATGTCAGTATGTGCGGCCATCGGTGATGATATATTATCTCAGTATGTGTGGCCATCGGTGATGATATATTATCTCAGTATGTGTGGCCATCAGTGATGATATATTATCTCAGTGTGTGTGGCCATCGGTGATGATATATTATGTCAGTATGTGTGACCATCGGTGATGATATATTATCTCAGTGTGTGTGACCATTGGTGATGATATATTATCTGATTGTGTGTGGCCATCGGTGATGATATATTATGTCAGTATGTGTGGCCATCGGTGATGATATATTATGTTAGTATGTGTGGCCATCGGTGATGATATATTATGTCAGTATGTGTGGCCATAGGTGTTGATATATTATATCAGTATGTGTGACCATCGGTGATGATATATTACCTCAGTGTGTGTGGCCATCGGTGATGATTAATTAACTCAGTGTGTGTGGTCATCGGTGATAATGTATTATATCAGTATGTGTGACAATCGTTGATGATATATTAGGTCAGTATGTTTGGCCATCGGTGATGATTAATTATCTCAGTGTGTGTGACCATAGGTAAAGACATATTATCTCAGTATGTTTGACCATCGGTGACGATATATTATCTCAGTATGTGTGGACATCAGTGATAATGTATTATCTCAGTATGTGTGACAATCGGTGTTGATATATTATCTCAGTATGTGTGACCATCGGTGATGATATATTATCTCAGTATGTGTGTCCATCGGTGATGACATATTATCTCAGTATGTGTGGGCATCGGGGATGATATACTATCTCAATGTGTGTGGCCATCGGGGATGATATATTATCTTAGTGTGTGTGGCCATCGGTGATGATATATTATCTCAGTATGTGTGACCATCGGTGATGATATATTATCTCAGTGTGTGTGACCATTGGTGATGATATATTATCTGATTGTGTGTGGCCATCGGTGATGATATATTATGTCAGTATGTGTGGCCATCGGTGATGATATATTATGTTAGTATGTGTGGCCATCGGTGATGATATATTATGTCAGTATGTGTGGCCATCGGTGTTGATATATTATCTCAGTATGTGTGACCATCGGTGATGATATATTACCTCAGTGTTTGTGGCCATCGGTGATGATTAATTATCTCAGTGTGTGTGGCCATCGGTGATGATATATTATCTCAGTATGTGTGGCCATCGGTGATAATGTATTATCTCAGTATGTGTGACAATCGTTGATGATATATTATGTCAGTATGTGTGGCCATCGGTGATGATATATTATCTCAGTATGTGTGACCATCAGTGATGACATATTATCTCAGTATGTGTGACCATCGGTGATGATATATTATCTCAGTATGTGCGGCCATCTGTGATGATATATTATCTCAGTATGTATGGCCATCGGTGATGATATATTTTCTCAGTATGTGTGATAACTGGTGAGGATATAGTATCTTGGCATGTGTGGCCATCGGTGATGATATATTATCTCAGTATGTGTGGCCATCGGTGATGATATATTATCTCAGTATGTGTGATAAGTTAACTGGTGATGATATAGTATCTTGGCATGTGTGGCCATCGGTGATGATATATTATCTCAATGTGTGTGGCCATCGGTGATAATATATTATCTCAGTGTGTGTGGCCATCGGTGATGATATATTATCTCGTTGTGTGTGACCATCGGTGATGACATATTATCTCAGTATGTGTGACCATCGGTGATGATATATTATCTCAGTATGTGTGGCCATCGGTGATAATGTATTATCCCAGTATGTGTGACCATCGGTGATGACATATTATCTCAGTATGTGTGACAATCGGTGATGGTATATTATCTCAGTATGTGTGGGCATCGGTGATGATATATTATCTCAGTATGTGTGAGAATCGTTGATGATATATTATCTCAGTATGTGTGACCATTGGTGATGACATATTATCTCAGTATGTGAGACAATCGGTGATGATATATTATGTCAGTATGTGTGGCCATCGGTGATGATTAGTGATGAGCGCCTGAAACTTTTCGGGTTTTGTGTTTTGGTTTTGGGTTCGGTTCCGCGGCCGTGTTTTGGGTTCGACCGCGTTTTGGCAAAACCTCACCGAATTATTTTTGTCGGATTCGGGTGTGTTTTGGATTCGGGTATTTTTTTCAAAAAACACTAAAAAACAGCTTAAATCATAGAATTTGGGGGTCATTTTGATCCCAAAGTATTATTAACCTCAAAAAACATAATTTACACTCATTTTCAGCCTATTCTGAACACATCACACCTCACAATATTATTTTTAGTCCTAAAATTTGCACCGAGGTCGCTGTGTGAGTAAGATAAGCGACCCTAGTGGCCGACACAAACACCGTGCCCATCTAGGAGTGGCACTGCAGTGTCACGCAGGATGTCCCTTCCAAAAAACCCTCCCCAAACAGCACATGACGCAAAGAAAAAAAGAGGCGCAATGAGGTAGCTGACTGTGTGAGAAAGATAAGCGACCCTAGTGGCCGACACAAACACCGGGCCCATCTAGGAGTGGCACTGCAGTGTCACGCAGGATGTCCCTTCCAAAAAACCCTCCCCAAACAGCACATGACGCAAAGAAAAAAAGAGGCGCAATGAGGTAGCTGACTGTGTGAGAAAGATAAGCGACCCTAGTGGCCGACACAAACACCGGGCCCATCTAGGAGTGGCACTGCAGTGTCACGCAGGATGTCCCTTCCAAAAAACCCTCCCCAAACAGCACATGACGCAAAGAAAAAGAAAAGAAAAAAGAGGTGCAAGATGGAATTGTCCTTGGGCCCTCCCACCCACCCTTATGTTGTATAAACAGGACATGCACACTTTAACCAACCCATCATTTCAGTGACAGGGTCTGCCACACGACTGTGACTGAAATGACGGGTTGGTTTGGACCCCCACCAAAAAAGAAGCAATTAATCTCTCCTTGCACAAACTGGCTCTACAGAGGCAAGATGTCCACTTCATCATCATCCTCCGATATATCACCGTGTACATCCCCCTCCTCACAGATTATCAATTCGTCCCCACTGGAATCCACCATGTCAGCTCCCTGTGTACTTTGTGGAGGCAATTGCTGCTGGTCAATGTCTCCGCGGAGGAATTGATTATAATTCATTTTAATGAACATCATCTTCTCCACATTTTCTGGATGTAACCTCGTACGCCGATTGCTGACAAGGTGAGCGGCGGCACTAAACACTCTTTCAGAGTACACACTTGTGGGAGGGCAACTTAGGTAGAATAAAGCCAGTTTGTGCAAGGGCCTCCAAATTGCCTCTTTTTCCTGCCAGTATAAGTACGGACTGTGTGACGTGCCTACTTGGATGCGGTCACTCATATAATCCTCCACCATTCTATCAATGGTGAGAGAATCATATGCAGTGACAGTAGACGACATGTCCGTAATGGTTGTCAGGTCCTTCAGTCCGGACCAGATGTCAGCATCAGCAGTCGCTCCAGACTGCCCTGCATCACCGCCAGCGGGTGGGCTCGGAATTCTGAGCCTTTTCCTCGCACCCCCAGTTGCGGGAGAATGTGAAGGAGGAGATGTTGACAGGTCGCGTTCCGCTTGACTTGACAATTTTCTCACCAGCAGGTCTTTGAAACCCAGCAGACTTGTGTGCGCCGGAAAGAGAGATCCAAGGTAGGTTTTAAATCTAGGATCGAGCACGGTGGCCAAAATGTAGTGCTCTGATTTCAACAGATTGACCACCCGTGAATCCTTGTTAAGCGAATTAAGGGCTCCATCCACAAGTCCCACATGCCTAGCGGAATCGCTCTGTCTTAGCTCCTCCTTCAATGTCTCCAGCTTCTTCTGCAAAAGCCTGATGAGGGGAATGACCTGACTCAGGCTGGCAGTGTCTGAACTGACTTCACGTGTGGCAAGTTCAAAAGGTTGCAGAACCTTGCACAACGTTGAAATCATTCTCCACTGCGCTTGAGACAGGTGCATTCCACCTCCTATATCGTGGTCAGTTGTATAGGCTTGAATGGCCTTTTGCTGCTCCTCCAACCTCTGAAGCATATAGAGGGTTGAATTCCACCTCGTTACCACCTCCTGCTTCAGATGATGGCAGGGCAGGTTCAGTCGTTTTTGGTGGTGCTCCAGTCTTCTGTACGTGCTGCCTGTACGCCGAAAGTGTCCCGCAATTTTTCTGCCCACCGCCAGCATCTCTTGCACGCCCCTGTCGTTTTTTAAAAAATTCTGCACCACCAAATTCAAGGTATGTGCAAAACATGGGACGTGCTGGAATTTGCCCAGATGTAATGCACGCACAATATTGCTGGCGTTGTCCGATGCCACAAATCCACAGGAGAGTCCAATTGGGGTAAGCCATTCCGCGATGATCTTCCTCAGTTGCCGTAAGAGGTTTTCAGCTGTGTGCGTATTCTGGAAACCGGTGATACAAAGCGTAGCCTGCCTAGGAACGAGTTGGCGTTTGCGAGATGCTGCTACTGGTGCCGCCGCTGCTGTTCTTGCGGCGGGAGTCCATACATCTACCCAGTGGGCTGTCACAGTCATATAGTCCTGACCCTGCCCTGCTCCACTTGTCCACATGTCCGTGGTTAAGTGGACATTGGGTACAGCTGCATTTTTTAGGACACTGGTGACTCTTTTTCTGAGGTCTGTGTACATTTTCGGTATCGCCTGCCTAGAGAAATGGAACCTAGATGGTATTTGGTACCGGGGACACAGTACCTCCAACAAGTCTCTAGTTGGCTCTGCAGTAATGATGGATACCGGAACCACGTTTCTCACCACTCAGGATGTCAAGGCCTCAGTTATCCGCTTTGCAGTAGGATGACTGCTGTGATATTTAATCTTCCTCGCAAATGACTGTTGGACAGTCAATTGCTTGGTGGAAGTAGTAAAAGTGGTCTTACGACTTCCCCTCTGGGATGACCATCGACTCCCAGCAGCAACAACAGCAGCGCCAGCAGCAGTAGGCGTTACACGCAAGGATGCATCGGAGGAATCCCAGGCAGGAGAGGAATCGTCAGAATTGCCAGTGACATGGCCTGCAGGACTATTGGCATTCCTGGGGAAGGAGGAAATTGACACTGAGGGAGTTGGTGGGGTGGTTTGCGTGAGCTTGGTTACAAGAGGAAGGGATTTACTGGTCAGTGGACTGCTTCCGCTGTCACCCAAAGTTTTTGAACTTGTCACTGACTTATTATGAATGCGCTGCAGGTGACGTATAAGGGAGGATGTTCCGAGGTGGTTAACGTCCTTACCCCTACTTATTACAGCTTGACAAAGGGAACACACGGCTTGACACCTGTTGTCCGCATTTCTGGTGAAATACCTCCACACCGAAGAGCTGATTTTTTTGGTATTTTCACCTGGCATGTCAACGGCCATATTCCTCCCACGGACAACAGGTGTCTCCCCGGGTGCCTGACTTAAACAAACCACCTCACCATCAGAATCCTCCTGGTCAATTTCCTCCCCAGCGCCAGCAACACCCATATCCTCCTCATCCTGGTGGACTTCAACACTGACATCTTCAATCTCACTATCAGGAACTGGACTGCGGGTGCTCCTTCCAGCACTTGCAGGGGGCGTGCAAATGGTGGAAGGCGCATGCTCTTCACGTCCAGTGTTGGGAAGGTCAGGCATCGCAACCGACACAATTGGACTCTCCTTGTGGATTTGGGATTTCGAAGAACGCACAGTTCTTTGCTGTGCTTTTGCCAGCTTGAGTCGTTTCATTTTTCTAGCGAGAGGCTGAGTGCTTCCATCCTCATGTGAAGCTGAACCACTAGCCATGAACATAGGCCAGGGCCTCAGCCGTTCCTTGCCACTCCGTGTGGTAAATGGCATATTGGCAAGTTTACGCTTCTCCTCCGACAATTTTATTTTAGGTTTTGGAGTCCTTTTTTTTCTGATATTTGGTGTTTTGGATTTGACATGCTCTGTACTATGACATTGGGCATCGGCCTTGGCAGACGACGTTGCTGGCATTTCATCGTCTCGGCCATGACTAGTGGCAGCAGCTTCAGCACGAGGTGGAAGTGGATCTTCATCTTTCCCTAATTTTGGAACCTCAACTTTTTTGTTCTCCATATTTTATAGGCAGAACTAAAAGGCACCTCAGGTAAACAATGGAGATGGATGGATTGGATACTAGTATACAATTATGGACGGACTGCCACGGTTAGGTGGTATAAAAAAACCACGGTTAGGTGGTATATAATACAATTATGGATGGACGGACTGCCTGCCGAGTGCCGACACAGAGGTAGCCACAGCCGTGAACTACCGCACTGTACACTGGTTGATAAAGAGATAGTAGTATACTCGTAACAACTAGTATGACGACGGTATAAAGAATGAAAAAAAAACCACGGTTAGGTGGTATATATTATAATACAATTATGGATGGACGGACTGCCTGCCGAGTGCCGACACAGAGGTAGCCACAGCCGTGAACTACCGCACTGTACACTGGTTGATAAAGAGATAGTAGTATACTCGTAACAACTAGTATGACGACGGTATAAAGAATGAAAAAAAACCACGGTTAGGTGGTATATATTATAATACAATTATGGATGGACGGACTGCCTGCCGAGTGCCGACACAGAGGTAGCCACAGCCGTGAACTACCGCACTGTACACTGGTTGATAAAGAGATAGTAGTATACTCGTAACAACTAGTATGACGACGGTATAAAGAATGAAAAAAAAACCACGGTTAGGTGGTATATATTATAATACAATTATGGATGGACGGACTGCCTGCCGAGTTCCGACACAGAGGTAGCCACAGCCGTGAACTACCGCACTGTACACTTGTTGATAAAGAGATAGTAGTATACTCGTAACAACTAGTATGACGACGGTATAAAGAATGAAAAAAAAACCACGGTTAGGTGGTATATATTATAATACAATTATGGATGGACGGACTGCCTGCCGAGTTCCGACACAGAGGTAGCCACAGCCGTGAACTACCGCACTGTACACTGGTTGATAAAGAGATAGTAGTATACTCGTAACAACTAGTATGACGACGGTATAAAGAATGAAAAAAAAACCACGGTTAGGTGGTATATATTATAATACAATTATGGATGGACGGACTGCCTGCCGAGTGCCGACACAGAGGTAGCCACAGCCGTGAACTACCGCACTGTACACTGGTTGATAAAGAGATAGTAGTATACTCGTAACAACTAGTATGACTATGACGACGGTATAAAGAAAGAAAAAAAAAACCACGGTTAGGTGGTATATAATACAATTATGGATGGACGGACTGCCTGCCGAGTGCCGACACAGAGGTAGCCACAGCCGTGAACTACCGCACTGTACTGTGTCTGCTGCTAATATAGACTGGTTGATAAAGAGATAGTATACAATACTACTAATATACTGGTGGTCAGGCACTGGTCACCACTAGTCACACTGGCAGTGGCACTCCTGCAGCAAAAGTGTGCACTGTTTAATTTTAATATAATATTATCAATTGTACTCCTGGCTCCTGCTATAACAACAACCTGCAGTGCTCCCCAGTCTCCCCCACAATTATTATAAGCTTTATACAAATACAATACATTGATGTGCAGCACACTGGGCTGAGCAGTGCACACAGACTGAGTCACTGTGTGACTGTGTATCGTTTTTTTCAGGCAGAGAACGGATATATTATTAAATAAAACAAACAAGTTCAACTGCACTGTCTCTGGTGGTCACTGGTCACTGTGGTCGTCAGTCACTAAACTCTGTCTGCACTCTCTTCTAATCTACAGTATCACAGCAATCTCTCTCTCTCTCTCTTCTAAATCTAATCTAAATGGAGAGGACGCCAGCCACGTCCTCTCCCTATCAATCTCAATGCACGTGTGAAAATGGCGGCGACGCGCGGCTCCTTATATAGAATCCGAGTCTCGCGAGAATCCGACAGCGTCATGATGACGTTCGGGCGCGCTCGGGTTAACCGAGCAAGGCGGGAAGATCCGAGTCGCTCGGACCCGTGAAAAAAAAAGTGAAGTTCGTGCGGGTTCGGATTCAAAGAAACCGAACCCGCTCATCTCTAGTGATGATATATTATCTCAGTGTGTGTGACCATCGGTTAAGACATATTATCTCAGTATGTGTGATCATCGGTGATGATATATTATCTCAGTATGTGCGGCCATCGGTGATGATATATTATCTCAGTATGTGTGGCCATCGGTGATGATATATTATCTCAGTATGTGTTGCCATCGGTGATGATATATTATCTCAGTATGTGTGGCCATTGGTGATGATATATTATCTCAGTATGTGTGATAACTGGTGATGATATAGTATCTTGGCATGTGTAGCCATAGGTGATGATATTTATCTCAGTATGTGTGACAATCGGTGATGATATATTATCTCAGTATGTGTGTCCATCGGTGATGATATATTATCTCAGTATGTGTGGGCATCGGGGATGATATACTATCTCAATGTGTGTGGCCATCGGTGATGCTATATTATCTCAGTGTGTGTGTCCATCGGTGATGCTATATTATCTCAGTGTGTGTGGCCATCGGTGATGATATATTATCTCAGTGTGTGTGGCCATCGGTGATGATATATTATCTCAGTGTGTGTGGCCATCAGTGATGATATATTATCTCAGTGTGTGTGGCTATCGGTGATGATATATTATCTCAGTATGTGTGACCATCGGTGATGATATATTATCTCAGTGTGTGTGACCATTGGTGATGATATATTATCTCATTGTGTGAGGCCATCGGTGATGATATATTATGTCAGTATGTGTGGCCATCGGTGATGATATATTATCTCAGTATGTGTGGCCATTGGTGATGATATATTATCTCAGTATGTGTGATAACTGGTGATGATATAGTATCTTGGCATGTGTAGCCATAGGTGATGATATATTATCTCAGTGTGTGTGGCCATCAGTGATGAATAATTATCTCAGTGTGTGTGGCCATCGGTGATGACATATTATCTCAGTGTGTGTGGCCATCGGTGATGATTAATTATCTCAGTGTGTGTGACCATCGGTGATGATATATTATCTCCGTATGTGTGTCCATCGGTGATGATATATTATCTCAGTATGTGTGGCCAACGGTGATAATGTATTATCCAAGTATGTGTGACCATCGGTGATGACATATTATCTCAGTATGTGTGACAATCGGTGATGGTATATTATCTCAGTATGTGTGGGCATCGGTGATGATATATTATCTCAGTATGTGTGAGAATCGTTGATGATATATTATCTCAGTATGTGTGACCATTGGTGATGACATATTATCTCAGTGTGTGTGACCATCGGAGATGATATATTATCTCAGTATGTGCGGCCATCGGTGATGATATATTATGTCAGTATGTATGGCCATCGGTGATGATATATTATCTCAGTATGTGTGATAACTGGGGATGATATAGTATCTTGGCATGTGTGGCCATCGGTGATGATATATTATCTCAGTGTGTGTGGCCATCGGTGATGATTAATTATTTCAGTGTGTGTGGCCAACGGTGATGATATATTATCTCGGTGTGTGTGACCATCGGTGATGACATATTATCTCAGTATGTGTGACCATCGGTGGTGATATATTATCTCAGTATGTGTGGCCATCGGTGATAATGTATTATCTCAGTTTGTGTGACAATCGGTGATGATATATTATGTCAGTATGTGCGGCCATCGGTGATGATATTTTTTCTCAGTTTGTGTGGCCATCGGTGATGATATATTATCTCAGTGTGTGTGTGGCCATCGGTGATGATTAATTATCTCAGTGTGTGTGACCATAGGTGAAGACATATTATCTCAGTATATGTGACCATCGGTGATGATATATTATCTCAGTATGTGTGGCCATCGGTGATAATGTATTATCTCAGTATGTGTGACAATCGGTGAAGACATATTATCTTAGTATGTGTGACAATCGGTGATGATATATTATCTCAGTATGTGTGGGCATCGGTGATGATATATTATCTCAGTATGTGTGGCCATCGGTGATGATATATTATGTCAGTATGTGTGACCATCGGTGATGACATATTATCTCAGTATGTGTGACCATCGGTGGTGATATATTATCTCAGTATGTGTGGCCATCGGTGATAATGTATTATCTCAGTTAGTGTGACAATCGGTGATGATATATTATGTCAGTATGTGCGGCCATCGGTGATGATATATTATCTCAGTATGTGTGGCCATCGGTGATGATATATTATCTCAGTATGTGTGGCCATCAGTGATGATATATTATCTCAGTGTGTGTTGCCATCGGTGATGATATATTATGTCAGTATGTGTGACCATCGGTGATGATATATTATCTCAGTGTGTGTGACCATTGGTGATGATATATTATCTGATTGTGTGTGGCCATCGGTGATGATATATTATGTCAGTATGTGTGGCCATCGGTGATGATATATTATGTTAGTATGTGTGGCCATCGGTGATGATATATTATGTCAGTATGTGTGGCCATAGGTGTTGATATATTATATCAGTATGTGTGACCATCGGTGATGATATATTACCTCAGTGTGTGTGGCCATCGGTGATGATTAATTAACTCAGTGTGTGTGGTCATCGGTGATAATGTATTATATCAGTATGTGTGACAATCGTTGATGATATATTAGGTCAGTATGTGTGGCCATCGGTGATGATTAATTATCTCAGTGTGTGTGACCATAGGTAAAGACATATTATCTCAGTATGTGTGACCATCGGTGACGATATATTATCTCAGTATGTGTGGACATCAGTGATAATGTATTATCTCAGTATGTGTGACAATCGGTGTTGATATATTATCTCAGTATGTGTGACCATCGGTGATGATATATTATCTCAGTATGTGTGTCCATCGGTGATGACATATTATCTCAGTATGTGTGGGCATCGGGGATGATATACTATCTCAATGTGTGTGGCCATCGGGGATGATATATTATCTTAGTGTGTGTGGCCATCGGTGATGATATATTATCTCAGTATGTGTGACCATCGGTGATGATATATTATCTCAGTGTGTGTGACCATTGGTGATGATATATTATCTGATTGTGTGTGGCCATCGGTGATGATATATTATGTCAGTATGTGTGGCCATCGGTGATGATATATTATGTTAGTATGTGTGGCCATCGGTGATGATATATTATGTCAGTATGTGTGGCCATCGGTGTTGATATATTATCTCAGTATGTGTGACCATCGGTGATGATATATTACCTCAGTGTGTGTGGCCATCGGTGATGATTAATTATCTCAGTGTGTGTGGCCATCGGTGATGATATATTATCTCAGTATGTGTGGCCATCGGTGATAATGTATTATCTCAGTATGTGTGACAATCGTTGATGATATATTATGTCAGTATGTGTGGCCATCGGTGATGATATATTATCTCAGTATGTGTGACCATCGGTGATGACATATTATCTCAGTATGTGTGACCATCGGTGATGATATATTATCTCAGTATGTGCGGCCATCGGTGATGATATATTATCTCAGTATGTATGGCCATCGGTGATGATATATTTTCTCAGTATGTGTGATAACTGGTGAGGATATAGTATCTTGGCATGTGTGGCCATCGGTGATGATATATTATCTCAGTATGTGTGGCCATCGGTGATGATATATTATCTCAGTATGTATGGCCATCGGTGATGATATATTATCTCAGTATGTGTGATAAGTTAACTGGTGATGATATAGTATCTTGGCATGTGTGGCCATCGGTGATGATATATTATCTCAGTATGTATGGCCATCGGTGATGATATATTTTCTCAGTATGTGTGATAACTGGTGAGGATATAGTATCTTGGCATGTGTGGCCATAGGTGATGATATATTATCTCAGTGTGTGTGGCCATCAGTGATAAATAATTATCTCAGTGTGTGTGGCCATCGGTGATGACATATTATCTCAGTGTGTGTGGCCATCGGTGATGATTAATTATCTCAGCGTGTGTGACCATCGGTCATGATATATTATCTCCGTATGTGTGTCCATCGGTGATGATATATTATCTCAGTATGTGTGGGCATCGGGGATGATATACTATCTCAATGTGTGTGGCCATCGGGGATGATATATTATCTCAGTGTGTGTGGCCATCGGGGATGATATATTATCTCAGTGTGTGTTGCCATCGGTGATGATATATTATCTCAGTGTGTGTGGCCATCGGTGATGATATATTATCTCAGAATGTGTCACCATCGGTGATGATATATTATCTCAGTGTGTGTGGCCATCGGTGATATTATATTATCTCAGTGTGTGTGACCATTGGTGATGATATATTATCTCAGTGTGTTTGGCCATCGGTGATGATATATTATCTCAGTATGTGTGGCCATCGGTGATGATATATTATCTCAGTGTGTGTGGCCATCGGGGATGATATATTATCTCAGAATGTGTCACCATCGGTGATGATATATTATCTCAGTGTGTGTGACCATTGGTGATGATATATTATCTCAGTGTTTGTGGCTATCGGTGATGATATATTATGTCAGTATATGTGGCCATCGGTGATGATATATTATTTCAGTATGTGTGACCATCGGTGATGATATATTATCTCAGAGTTTGTGGCCATCGGTGATGCTATATTATCTTAGTGTGTGTGGCCATCGTTGATGATATATTAACTCAGTGAGTGTGGCCATCAGTGATGATATATTATGTCAGTATGTGTGGCCATCGGTGATGATTCATTATTTCAGTGTGTGTGACCATCGGTGATGATATATTATCTCAGTGTGTGTGACCACTGGTGATGATATATTATCTCATTGTGTGTGGCCATCGGTGATGATATATTATCTCAGTATGTGTGGCCATCGGTGATAATGTATTATCCCAGTATGTGTGACCATCGGTGATGACATATTATCTCAGTATGTGTGACAATCGGTGATGGTATATTATCTCAGTATGTGTGGGCATCGGTGATGATATATTATCTCAGTATGTGTGAGAATCGTTGATGATATATTATCTCAGTATGTGTGACCATTGGTGATGACATATTATCTCAGTATGTGAGACAATCGGTGATGATATATTATGTCAGTATGTGTGGCCATCGGTGATGATATATTATCTCAGTATGTGTGGCCATTGGTGATTATATATTATCTCAGTATGTATGATAACTGGTGATGATATAGTATCTTGGCATGTGTAGCCATAGGTGATGATATATTATCTCAGTGTGTGTGGCCATCAGTGATGAATAATTATCTCAGTGTGTGTGGCCATCGGTGATGACATATTATCTCAGTGTGTGTGGCCATCGGTGATGATTAATTATCTCAGTGTGTGTGACCATCGGTGATGATATATTATCTCCGTATGTGTGTCCATCGGTGATGATATATTATCTCAGTATGTGTGGCCAACGGTGATAATGTATTATCCCAGTATGTGTGACCATCGGTGATGACATATTATCTCAGTATGTGTGACAATCGGTGATGGTATATTATCTCAGTATGTGTGGGCATCGGTGATGATATATTATCTCAGTATGTGTGAGAATCGTTGATGATATATTATCTCAGTATGTGTGACCATTGGTGATGACATATTATCTCAGTGTGTGTGACCATCGGAGATGATATATTATCTCAGTATGTGCGGCCATCGGTGATGATATATTATGTCAGTATGTATGGCCATCGGTGATGATATATTATCTCAGTATGTGTGATAACTGGTGATGATATAGTATCTTGGCATGTGTGGCCATCGGTGATGATATATTATCTCAGTGTGTGTGGCCATCGGTGATGATTAATTATTTCAGTGTGTGTGGCCAACGGTGATGATATATTATCTCGGTGTGTGTGACCATCGGTGATGACATATTATCTCAGTATGTGTGACCATCGGTGGTGATATATTATCTCAGTATGTGTGGCCATCGGTGATTATGTATTATCTCAGTTTGTGTGACAATCGGTGATGATATATTATGTCAGTATGTGCGGCCATCGGTGATGATATTTTTTCTCAGTTTGTGTGGCCATCGGTGATGATATATTATCTCAATGTGTGTGGCCATCGGTGATGATTAATTATCTCAGTGTGTGTGACCATAGGTGAAGACATATTATCTCAGTATATGTGACCATCGGTGATGATATATTATCTCAGTATGTGTGGCCATCGGTGATAATGTATTATCTCAGTATGTGTGACAATCGGTGAAGACATATTATCTCAGTATGTGTGACAATCGGTGATGATATATTATCTCAGTATGTGTGGGCATCGGTGATGATATATTATCTCAGTATGTGTGGCCATCGGTGATGATATATTATGTCAGTATGTGTGACCATCGGTGATGACATATTATCTCAGTATGTGTGACCATCGGTGGTGATATATTATCTCAGTATGTGTGGCCATCGGTGATAATGTATTATCTCAGTTTGTGTGACAATCGGTGATGATATATTATGTCAGTATGTGCGGCCATCGGTGATGATATATTATCTCAGTATGTGTGGCCAACGGTGATGATATATTATCTCAGTATGTGTGGCCATCAGTGATGATATATTATCTCAGTGTGTGTTGCCATCGGTGATGATATATTATGTCAGTATGTGTGACCATCGGTGATGATATATTATCTCAGTGTGTGTGACCATTGGTGATGATATATTATCTGATTGTGTGTGGCCATCGGTGATGATATATTATGTCAGTATGTGTGGCCATCGGTGATGATATATTATGTTAGTATGTGTGGCCATCGGTGATGATATATTATGTCAGTATGTGTGGCCATAGGTGTTGATATATTATATCAGTATGTGTGACCATCGGTGATGATATATTACCTCAGTGTGTGTGGCCATCGGTGATGATTAATTAACTCAGTGTGTGTGGTCATCGGTGATAATGTATTATATCAGTATGTGTGACAATCGTTGATGATATATTAGGTCAGTATGTGTGGCCATCGGTGATGATTAATTATCTCAGTGTGTGTGACCATAGGTAAAGACATATTATCTCAGTATGTTTGACCATCGGTGACGATATATTATCTCAGTATGTGTGGACATCAGTGATAATGTATTATCTCAGTATGTGTGACAATCGGTGTTGATATATTATCTCAGTATGTGTGACCATCGGTGATGATATATTATCTCAGTATGTGTGTCCATCGGTGATGACATATTATCTCAGTATGTGTGGGCATCGGGGATGATATACTATCTCAATGTGTGTGGCCATCGGGGATGATATATTATCTTAGTGTGTGTGGCCATCGGTGATGATATATTATCTCAGTATGTGTGACCATCGGTGATGATATATTATCTCAGTGTGTGTGACCATTGGTGATGATATATTATCTGATTGTGTGTGGCCATCGGTGATGATATATTATGTCAGTATGTGTGGCCATCGGTGATGATATATTATGTTAGTATGTGTGGCCATCGGTGATGATATATTATGTCAGTATGTGTGGCCATCGGTGTTGATATATTATCTCAGTATGTGTGACCATCGGTGATGATATATTACCTCAGTGTGTGTGGCCATCGGTGATGATTAATTATCTCAGTGTGTGTGGCCATCGGTGATGATATATTATCTCAGTATGTGTGGCCATCGGTGATAATGTATTATCTCAGTATGTGTGACAATCGTTGATGATATATTATGTCAGTATGTGTGGCCATCGGTGATGATATATTATCTCAGTATGTGTGACCATCGGTGATGACATATTATCTCAGTATGTGTGACAATCGGTGATGATATATTATCTCAGTATGTGCGGCCATCGGTGATGATATATTATCTCAGTATGTATGGCAATCGGTGATGATATATTTTCTCAGTATGTGTGATAACTGGTGAGGATATAGTATCTTAGCATGTGTGGCCATCGGTGATGATATATTATCTCAGTATGTGTGGCCATCGGTGATGATATATTATCTCAGTATGTATGGCCATCGGTGATGATATATTATCTCAGTATGTGTGATAAGTTAACTGGTGATGATATAGTATCTTGGCATGTGTGGCCATCGGTGATGATATATTATCTCAGTATGTATGGCCATCGGTGATGATATATTTTCTCAGTATGTGTGATAACTGGTGAGGATATAGTATCTTGGCATGTGTGGCCATAGGTGATGATATATTATCTCAGTGTGTGTGGCCATCAGTGATAAATAATTATCTCAGTGTGTGTGGCCATCGGTGATGACATATTATCTCAGTGTGTGTGGCCATCGGTGATGATTAATTATCTCAGCGTGTGTGACCATCGGTGATGATATTTTATCTCTGTATGTGTGTCCATCGGTGATGATATATTATCTCAGTATGTGTGGGCATCGGGGATGATATACTATCTCAATGTGTGTGGCCATCGGGGATGATATATTATCTCAGTGTGTGTGGCCATCGGGGATGATATATTATCTCAGTGTGTGTTGCCATCGGTGATGATATATTATCTCGGTGTGTGTGACCATCGGTGATGACATATTATCTCAGTATGTGTGACCATCGGTGGTGATATATTATCTCAGTATGTGTGGCCATCGGTGATAATGTATTATCTCAGTTTGTGTGACAATCGGTGATGATATATTATGTCAGTATGTGCGTCCATCGGTGATGATATTTTTTCTCAGTTTGTGTGGCCATCGGTGATGATATATTATCTCAGTGTGTGTGGCCATCGGTGATGATTAATTATCTCAGTGTGTGTGACCATAGGTGAAGACATATTATCTCAGTATATGTGACCATCGGTGATGATATATTATCTCAGTATGTGTGGCCATCGGTGATAATGTATTATCTCAGTATGTGTGACAATCGGTGAAGACATATTATCTCAGTATGTGTGACAATCGGTGATGATATATTATCTCAGTATGTGTGGGCATCGGTGATGATATATTATCTCAGTATGTGTGGCCATCGGTGATGATATATTATGTCAGTATGTGTGACCATCGGTGATGACATATTATCTCAGTATGTGTGACCATCGGTGGTGATATATTATCTCAGTATGTGTGGCCATCGGTGATAATGTATTATCTCAGTTTGTGTGACAATCGGTGATGATATATTATGTCAGTATGTGCGGCCATCGGTGATGATATATTATCTCAGTATGTGTGGCCATCGGTGATGATATATTATCTCAGTATGTGTGGCCATCAGTGATGATATATTATCTCAGTGTGTGTTGCCATCGGTAAAGATATATTATGTCAGTATGTGTGACCATCGGTGATGATATATTATCTCAGTGTGTGTGACCATTGGTGATGATATATTATCTGATTGTGTGTGGCCATCGGTGATGATATATTATGTCAGTATGTGTGGCCATCGGTGATGATATATTATGTTAGTATGTGTGGCCATCGGTGATGATATATTATGTCAGTATGTGTGGCCATAGGTGTTGATATATTATATCAGTATGTGTGACCATCGGTGATGATATATTACCTCAGTGTGTGTGGCCATCGGTGATGATTAATTAACTCAGTGTGTGTGGTCATCGGTGATAATGTATTATATCAGTATGTGTGACAATCGTTGATGATATATTAGGTCAGTATGTGTGGCCATCGGTGATGATTAATTATCTCAGTGTGTGTGACCATAGGTAAAGACATATTATCTCAGTATGTTTGACCATCGGTGACGATATATTATCTCAGTATGTGTGGACATCAGTGATAATGTATTATCTCAGTATGTGTGACAATCGGTGTTGATATATTATCTCAGTATGTGTGACCATCGGTGATGATATATTATCTCAGTATGTGTGTCCATCGGTGATGACATATTATCTCAGTATGTGTGGGCATCGGGGATGATATACTATCTCAATGTGTGTGGCCATCGGGGATGATATATTATCTTAGTGTGTGTGGCCATCGGTGATGATATATTATCTCAGTATGTGTGACCATCGGTGATGATATATTATCTCAGTGTGTGTGACCATTGGTGATGATATATTATCTGATTGTGTGTGGCCATCGGTGATGATATATTATGTCAGTATGTGTGGCCATCGGTGATGATATATTATGTTAGTATGTGTGGCCATCGGTGATGATATATTATGTCAGTATGTGTGGCCATCGGTGTTGATATATTATCTCAGTATGTGTGACCATCGGTGATGATATATTACCTCAGTGTGTGTGGCCATCGGTGATGATTAATTATCTCTGTGTGTGTGGCCATCGGTGATGATATATTATCTCAGTATGTGTGGCCATCGGTGATAATGTATTATCTCAGTATGTGTGACAATCGTTGATGATATATTATGTCAGTATGTGTGGCCATCGGTGATGATATATTATCTCAGTATGTGTGACCATCGGTGATGACATATTATCTCAGTATGTGTGACCATCGGTGATGATATATTATCTCAGTATGTGCGGCCATCGGTGATGATATATTATCTCAGTATGTATGGCCATCGGTGATGATATATTTTCTCAGTATGTGTGATAACTGGTGAGGATATAGTATCTTGGCATGTGTGGCCATCGGTGATGATATATTATCTCAGTATGTGTGGCCATCGGTGATGATATATTATCTCAGTATGTATGGCCATCGGTGATGATATATTATCTCAGTATGTGTGATAAGTTAACTGGTGATGATATAGTATCTTGGCATGTGTGGCCATCGGTGATGATATATTATCTCAGTATGTATGGCCATCGGTGATGATATATTTTCTCAGTATGTGTGATAACTGGTGAGGATATAGTATCTTGGCATGTGTGGCCATAGGTGATGATATATTATCTCAGTGTGTGTGGCCATCAGTGATAAATAATTATCTCAGTGTGTGTGGCCATCGGTGATGACATATTATCTCAGTGTGTGTGGCCATCGGTGATGATTAATTATCTCAGCGTGTGTGACCATCGGTGATGATATATTATCTCCGTATGTGTGTCCATCGGTGATGATATATTATCTCAGTATGTGTGGGCATCGGGGATGATATACTATCTCAATGTGTGTGGCCATCGGGGATGATATATTATCTCAGTGTGTGTGGCCATCGGGGATGATATATTATCTCAGTGTGTGTTGCCATCGGTGATGATATATTATCTCAGTGTGTGTGGCCATCGGTGATGATATATTATCTCAGAATGTGTCACCATCGGTGATGATATATTATCTCAGTGTGTGTGGCCATCGGTGATATTATATTATCTCAGTGTGTGTGACCATTGGTGATGATATATTATCTCAGTGTGTTTGGCCATCGGTGATGATATATTATCTCAGTATGTGTGGCCATCGGTGATGATATATTATCTCAGTGTGTGTGGCCATCGGGGATGATATATTATCTCAGAATGTGTCACCATCGGTGATGATATATTATCTCAGTGTGTGTGACCATTGGTGATGATATATTATCTCAGTGTTTGTGGCTATCGGTGATGATATATTATGTCAGTATATGTGGCCATCGGTGATGATATATTATTTCAGTATGTGTGACCATCGGTGATGATATATTATCTCAGAGTTTGTGGCCATCGGTGATGCTATATTATCTTAGTGTGTGTGGCCATCGTTGATGATATATTAACTCAGTGAGTGTGGCCATCAGTGATGATATATTATGTCAGTATGTGTGGCCATCGGTGATGATTCATTATTTCAGTGTGTGTGACCATCGGTGATGATATATTATCTCAGTGTGTGTGACCACTGGTGATGATATATTATCTGATTGTGTGTGGCCATCGGTGATGATATATTATCTCAGTATGTGTGGCCATCGGTGATAATGTATTATCCCAGTATGTGTGACCATCGGTGATGACATATTATCTCAGTATGTGTGACAATCGGTGATGGTATGTTATCTCAGTATGTGTGGGCATCGGTGATGATATATTATCTCAGTATGTGTGAGAATCGTTGATGATATATTATCTCAGTATGTGTGACCATTGGTGATGACATATTATCTCAGTATGTGAGACAATCGGTGATGATATATTATGTCAGTATGTGTGGCCATCGGTGATGATATATTATCTCAGTGTGTGTGACCATCGGTTAAGACATATTATCTCAGTATGTGTGATCATCGGTGATGATATATTATCTCAGTATGTGCGGCCATCGGTGATGATATATTATCTCAGTATGTGTGGCCATCGGTGATGATATATTATCTCAGTATGTGTGGCCATCGGTGATCATATATTATCTCAGTATGTGTGGCCATTGGTGATGATATATTATCTCAGTATGTGTGATAACTGGTGATGATATAGTATCTTGGCATGTGTAGCCATAGGTGATGATATTTATCTCAGTATGTGTGGGCATCGGGGATGATATACTATCTCAATGTGTGTGGCCATCGGTGATGCTATATTATCTCAGTGTGTGTGGCCATCGGTGATGCTATATTATCTCAGTGTGTGTGGCCATCGGTGATGATATATTATCTCAGTGTGTGTGGCCATCGGTGATCAGGGCCGGATTGGCCATAGAAGTCACCGGGAGTTTCCCCGGGGGGCCGATTGGGTCGTGGGGCCGCCTGTCCTACGCGGCCCCGCCCCCCTCTGCGTTACCAGGCAGGCACAATACCTGCAAAATGTAATACAGTCTGCGGCCGCTGTCAGGAGAGCCGGCCCTGCAAATCACCATCTCATGCTGCCCCACCCTTCCCCTCAACAGCTTATGCCTGTGTGCGCCCCCCCCCCCCCCCCCACGGCACGTCACTAGTCACCTAGCTGCTTCGGCCAATGGCCGCTATCAGGGGAGCCGGCCACACCCCCCCATGTCATCTGCTTATGCCTTGCTGCAGCGGCCGCTATCAGGAGAGCCGGCCACGCCCCCCTCCACATACTCTGCTTATGCCTTGCTGCGGCCACAGAACCGTCCCCGCCCCCCCTCTATGTCACTTGCTTCATTGTGGGCAATGCAGCGGCCGTTTTCTAGTCAGCGGCCCCGTCCCCAACCGGCTGACCTGAAGAGGAGGTCCGCGCGCCAAGCGCCACAGACGTAATCAGTGCGGACCTTGCAGGAAGAGAAGGTGCGGCCGCGGTGGGTGCACACATTCTACAGTAGGAGAGGTGAGGTGGTATGACTCGTGTACAGTGCTCTGGAGGTGTGAGGTGTAATTTTATGGGTGAGGTGTAATTTTGTGTTAGGGGGGTAAGGTGTAATTTTGTGTAGGGGGGGTGAGGTGTAATTTTGTGTAGGGGGGTGAGGTGTAATTTTGTGCTTGGGGGAGTGAGGTGTAATTTTATGTTTGGGGGTGTGAGATGTCATTTTATGGGTGCAAGGTGTAATTTTGTGTCTTGGGGAGTGAGGTGTAATTTTGTGTCTTGGGGTGTCGGGTGTAATTTTATAGGTGTCGGGGGTAATTTTATGTCTTGGGATGTGAGGTATAATTTTATGTCTATGGGTGTGAGGTGTAATTTTATGGGTGTGAGATGTAATTTTGTGTCTTGGGGAGTGAGGTGTAATTTTGTGTCTTGGGGAGTGAGGTGTAATTTTATGTCTTGGGGTGTCGGGTGTAATTTAGTGTCTTGGGGTGTGAGGTGTAATTTAGTATCTTGGGGTGTGAGGTGTAATTTAGTGTCCTGGGGTGTGAGGTGTCATTTTGTGTCTTGGGGTGTGAGGTGTAGTTTTATGAGTGTTGGGTGTAATTTTATGTCTGGGGGTGTGAGGTGTAATTTTATGGGTGTGAGGTGTAATTTTGTCTCCTGGGGTGTGAGGTGTAATTTTAACGGTGTAAGGTGTAATTTAGTATCTTGGGGTGTGAGGTGTAATTTAGTATCTTGGGTTGTGAGGTGTAATTTAGTATCTTGGGGTGTGAGGTGTAATTTAGTGTCCTGGGTGTGAGGTGTAATTTTGTGTCTTGGGGTGTGAGGTGTAGTTTTATTGGTGTCAGGTGTAATTTTATAGGTGTCTGGTTTCATTTTATGTCTGGGAGTGTGAGGTGTAATTTTATAGGTGTCAGGTGTAATTTTGAGTCTTGGGGTGTGAGGTGTAATTTTAACAGTGTGAGGTGTAATTTAGTATCTTGGGGTGTGAGGTGTAATTTAGTGTCCTGGGTGTGAGGTGTAATTTTGTGTCATGGGGTGTGAGGTGTAATTTTGTGTCTTGGGGTGTGAGGTGTAATTTTATGTCTGGGGGTGTGAGGTGTAGTTTTATGGGTGTCGGGTGTAATTTTATAGGTGTCGGGTGTAATTTTATGTCTGGGGGTGTGAGGTGTAATTTTATGTCTGGGGGTGTGAGGTGTAGTTTTATTGGTGTCGGGTGTAATTTTATGTCTGGGGGTGTGAGGTGTAGTTTTATGGGTGTCGGGTGTAATTTTATAGGTGTCGGGTGTAATTTTATGTCTGCGGTGAGGTGTAATTTTATGTCTAGGGTGTGAGGTGTAATTTTGTTTCTGGGGGTGTGAGGTGTAAATTTATGGGTGTGAGGTATCATTTTATGGGTGTGAGGTGTAATTTTGTGTCTTGGGGTGTGAGGTGTAATTTTATAGGTGTCAGGTGTAATTTTGTGTCTGGGGGTGTGAGGTGTAATTTTATGTATGGGGGTGTGAGGTGTACTTTTGTGTCTGGGGGTTTAGATGTCTGCGGCTAACCGCAAAGTTAATTGATGTCACCCACAAGAGTGACCTCAATTAACCTCTCGATTATCCGCAGACCGCAATTTTCCCACCATTGACTATAATGGAGGACCACTCCGTCTGATTGACAGGCCAGGAGCGCTCAGCCAATCAGGAGAGTGCTATGACGTAACGCTCCCTGATTTGCTGCCAGGTCCTCTGGTGACAGGAGTCACAGTGGGGTCCCGGCATTCAGGGAAAGGGGATCCATAAACATGGATCCCCTTTAGTGCATTGGACCAGGTTTCTCGCTTTTTTATTTTTTTGTTACAGTGTGCCTCAGTGCTCTCTACCTGGTGCAGTGTGCCTCAGTGCTCTCTACCTGGTGCAGTGTGCCTCAGTGCTCTCTACCTGGTGCAGTGTGCCTCAGTGCTCTCTACCTGGTGCAATGTGTCTCAGTGCTCTCTACCTGGTGCAATGTGTCTCAGTGCTCTCTACCTGGTGCAGTGTGTCTCAGTGCTCTCTACCTGGTGCAATGTGCCTCAGTGCTCTCTATCTGGTGCAGTGTGTCTCAGTGCTCTCTACCTGATGCAGTGTGTTTCAGTGCTCTCTATCTGGTGCAGTGTGTCTCAGTGCTCTCTACCTGGTGCAATGTGTCTCAGTGCTCTCTATCTGGTACAGTGTGTCTCAGTGCTCTCTACCTGGTGCAGTGTGTCTCAGTGCTCTCTACCTGGTGCAGTGTGTCTCAGTGCTCTCTACCTGGTGCAGTGTGCCTCAGTGCTCTCTACCTGGTGCAGTGTGCCTCAGTGCTCTCTACCTGGTGCAGTGTGTCTCAGTGCTCTCTACCTGGTGCAATGTTTCTCAGAGCTCTCTACCTGGTGCAATGTTTCTCTGTGCTCTCTACCTGGTGCAATGTGTCTCTGTGCTCTCTACCTGGTGCAATGTGTCTCTGTGCTCTCTACCTGGTGCAATGTGTCTCGGTGCTCTCTACTTGGTGCAGTGTGTCTCAGTGCTCTCTACCTGGTGCAATGTGTCTCTGTGCTCTCTACCTGGTGCAATGTGTCTCTGTGCTCTCTACCTGGTGCAGTGTGTCTCTGTGCTCTCTACCTGGTGCAGTGTGTCTCTGTGCTCTCTACCTGGTGCAATGTGTCTCTGTGCTCTCTACCTGGTGCAATGTGTTGCAGTACTCTCTACCTGGTGCAATGTGCCTCAGTGCTCTCTACATGGTGCAGTGTGCCTCAGTGCTCTCTACATGGTGCAGTATGCCTTAGTGCTCTCTACATGGTGAAGTGTGCCTCAGTGCTCTCTACCTGGTGCAATGTGTCTCTGTACTGTCTACCTGGTGCAATATGCCTCAGTGCTTTCTACCTGGTGCAATGTGTCTCTGTGCTCTCTACCTGGTGCAATGTGCCTCAGTGCTCTCTACCTGGTGCAATGTGCCTCAGTGCTCTCTACCTGGTGCAATGTGCCTCAGTGCTCTCTACCTGGTGCAGTGTGTCTCAGTGCTCTACCTGGTGCAATGTGTCTCTGTGCTCTCTACCTGGTGCAATGAGCCTCAGTGCTCTACCTGGTGCAATGTGCCTCAGTGCTCTCTACCTGGTGCAGTGTGTCTCAGTGCTCTCTACCTGGCGCAATGTGTATAACATGCTCTATCTGGCGCAATATGTATAACGTGCTCTACTTGTCGCAGTGTGTATAGGAGGTTCTACCTGGTGCATTGTGTATTAGGTGCACTACTGTGTGGTGTAATGTGAATTGCCACTGTTATGTGGCCACGCCCCTTCCACATGAAACAACGCCCCTAAATTTTTGACGCGCGCCTTCGGCGCGCACTGTCCATACTTTGTCCTGTGGGAATGGGAGCACCAAGCATTATAGTATGTACTGTACGTAATTTTGCCCTTCTAACTTAAAAAAGTGCCCACCCGAATGAAAAATATGCCCTCCCTGTGATCAGCACCCTGCCCTAAAAATCCTAGAGTGAACACTAACATGATCTGCCTTTTGTTGGTGTAACTCCGCCTACATTATATTTTGAAGCAGTAATCCCGCCTACTTTTGTATTGATCCCGCCTACAGTTGATTTGATGCCGCCCACAAGGCCACTTCTAGAATTTTTTCCAGGGCCACTTTTATCTCCCAATCCGTCCCTGTCGGTGATGATATATTATCTCAGTGTGTGTGGCCATCGGTGATGATATATTATCTCAGTATGTGTGACCATCGGTGATGATATATTATCTCAGTGTGTGTGGCTATCGGTGATGATATATTATCTCAGTATGTGTGGCCATCGGTGATGATATATTATCTCAGTATGTGTGGCCATCGGTGATGATATATTATCTCAGTATGTGTGACCATCGGTGATGATATATTATCTCAGTGTGTGTGGCTATCGGTGATGATATATTATCTCAGTATGTGTGACCATCGGTGATGATATATTATCTCAGTGTGTGTGACCATTGGTGATGATATATTATCTCATTGTGTGAGGCCATCGGTGATGATATATTATGTCAGTATGTGTGGCCATCGGTGATGATATATTATCTCAGTATGTGTGGCCATTGGTGATGATATATTATCTAAGTATGTGTGATAACTGGTGATGATATAGTATCTTGGCATGTGTAGCCATAGGTGATGATATATTATCTCAGTGTGTGTGGCCATCAGTGATGAATAATTATCTCAGTGTGTGTGGCCATCGGTGATGACATATTATCTCATTGTGTGTGGCCATCGGTGATGATTAATTATCTCAGTGTGTGTGACCATCGGTGATGATATATTATCTCCGTATGTGTGTCCATCGGTGATGATATATTATCTCAGTATGTGTGGCCAACGGTGATAATGTATTATCCCAGTATGCATGACCATCGGTGATGACATATTATCTCAGTATGTGTGACAATCGGTGATGGTATATTATCTCAGTATGTGTGGGCATCAGTGATGATATATTATCTCAGTATGTGTGAGAATCGTTGATGATATATTATCTCAGTATGTGTGACCATTGGTGATGACATATTATCTCAGTGTGTGTGACCATCGGAGATGATATATTATCTCAGTATGTGCGGCCATCGGTGATGATATATTATGTCAGTATGTATGGCCATCGGTGATGATATATTATCTCAGTATGTGTGATAACTGGTGATGATATAGTATCTTGGCATGTGTGGCCATCGGTGATGATATATTATCTCAGTGTGTGTGGCCATCGGTGATGATTAATTATTTCAGTGTGTGTGGCCAATGGTGATGATATATTATCTCGGTGTGTGTGACCATCGGTGATGACATATTATCTCAGTATGTGTGACCATCGGTGGTGATATATTATCTCAGTATGTGTGGCCATCGGTGATAATGTATTATCTCAGTTTGTGTGACAATCGGTGATGATATATTATGTCAGTATGTGTGGCCATCGGTGATGATATTTTTTCTCAGTTTGTGTGGCCATCGGTGATGATATATTATCTCAGTGTGTGTGGCCATCGGTGATGATTAATTATCTCAGTGTGTGTGACCATAGGTGAAGACATATTATCTCAGTATATGTGACCATCGGTGATGATATATTATCTCAGTATGTGTGGCCATCGGTGATAATGTATTATCTCAGTATGTGTGACAATCGGTGAAAACATATTATCTCAGTATGTGTGACAATCGGTGATGATATATTATCTCAGTATGTGTGGGCATCGGTGATGATATATTATCTCAGTATGTGTGGCCATCGGTGATGATATATTATGTCAGTATGTGTGACCATCGGTGATGACATATTATCTCAGTATGTGTGACCATCGGTTGTGATATATTATCTCAGTATGTGTGGCCATCGGTGATAATGTATTATCTCAGTTTGTGTGACAATCGGTGATGATATATTATGTCAGTATGTGCGGCCATCGGTGATGATATATTATCTCAGTATGTGTGGCCATCGGTGATGATATATTATCTCAGTATGTGTGGCCATCAGTGATGATATATTATCTCAGTGTGTGTGGCCATCGGTGATGATATATTATGTCAGTATGTGTGACCATCGGTGATAATATATTATCTCAGTGTGTGTGACCATTGGTGATGATATATTATCTGATTGTGTGTGGCCATCGGTGATGATATATTATGTCAGTATGTGTGGCCATCGGTGATGATATATTATGTCAGTATGTGTGGCCATAGGTGTTGATATATTATATCAGTATGTGTGACCATCGGTGATGATATATTACCTCAGTGTGTGTGGCCATCGGTGATGATTAATTAACTCAGTGTGTGTGGTCATCGGTGATAATGTATTATATCGGTATGTGTGACAATCGTTGATGATATATTAGGTCAGTATGTGTGGCCATCGGTGATGATTAATTATCTCAGTGTGTGTGACCATAGGTAAAGACATATTATCTCAGTATGTTTGACCATCGGAGACGATATATTATCTCAGTATGTGTGGACATCAGTGATAATGTATTATCTCAGTATGTGTGACAATCGGTGTTGATATATTATCTCAGTATGTGTGACCATCGGTGATGATATATTATCTCAGTATGTGTGTCCATCGGTGATGACATATTATCTCAGTATGTGTGGGCATCGGGGATGATATACTATCTCAATGTGTGTGGCCATCGGGGATAATATATTATCTTAGTGTGTGTGGCCATCGGTGATGATATATTATCTCAGTATGTGTGACCATCGGTGATGATATATTATCTCAGTGTGTGTGACCATTGGTGATGATATATTATCTGATTGTGTGTGGCCATCGGTGATGATATATTATGTCAGTATGTGTGGCCATCGGTGATGATATATTAAGTTAGTATGTGTGGCCATCGGTGATGATATATTATGTCAGTATGTATGGCCATCGGTGATGATATATTATCTCAGTATGTGTGATAACTGGTGATGATATAGTATCTTGGCATGTGTGGCCATCGGTGATGATATATTATCTCAGTGTGTGTGGCCATCGGTGATGATTAATTATTTCAGTGTGTGTGGCCAACGGTGATGATATATTATCTCGGTGTGTGTGACCATCGGTGATGACATATTATCTCAGTATGTGTGACCATCGGTGGTGATATATTATCTCAGTATGTGTGGCCATCGGTGATAATGTATTATCTCAGTTTGTGTGACAATCGGTGATGATATATTATCTCAGTATGTGCGGCCATCGGTGATGATATTTTTTCTCAGTTTGTGTGGCCATCGGTGATGATATATTATCTCAGTGTGTGTGGCCATCGGTGATGATTAATTATCTCAGTGTGTGTGACCATAGGTGAAGACATATTATCTCAGTATATGTGACCATCGGTGATGATATATTATCTCAGTATGTGTGGCCATCGGTGATAATGTATTATCTCAGTATGTGTGACAATCGGTGAAGACATATTATCTCAGTATGTGTGACAATCGGTGATGATATATTATCTCAGTATGTGTGGGCATCGGTGATGATATATTATCTCAGTATGTGTGACCATCGGTGATGACATATTATCTCAGTATGTGTGACCATCGGTGGTGATATATTATCTCAGTATGTGTGGCCATCGGTGATAATGTATTATCTCAGTTTGTGTGACAATCGGTGATGATATATTATGTCAGTATGTGCGGCCATCGGTGATGATATATTATCTCAGTATGTGTGGCCATCGGTGATGATATATTATCTCAGTATGTGTGGCCATCAGTGATGATATATTATCTCAGTGTGTGTGGCCATCGGTGATGATATATTATGTCAGTATGTGTGACCATCGGTGATGATATATTATCTCAGTGTGTGTGACCATTGGTGATGATATATTATCTGATTGTGTGTGGCCATCGGTGATGATATATTATGTCAGTATGTGTGGCCATCGGTGATGATATATTATGTTAGTATGTGTGGCCATCGGTGATGATATATTATGTCAGTATGTGTGGCCATAGGTGTTGATATATTATATCAGTATGTGTGACCATCGGTGATGATATATTACCTCAGTGTGTGTGGCCATCGGTGATGATTAATTAACTCAGTGTGTGTGGTCATCGGTGATAATGTATTATATCAGTATGTGTGACAATCGTTGATGATATATTAGGTCAGTATGTGTGGCCATCGGTGATGATTAATTATCTCAGTGTGTGTGACCATAGGTAAAGACATATTATCTCAGTATGTTTGACCATCGGTGACGATATATTATCTCAGTATGTGTGGACATCAGTGATAATGTATTATCTCAGTATGTGTGACCATCGGTGTTGATATATTATCTCAGTATGTGTGACCATCGGTGATGATATATTATCTCAGTATGTGTGTCCATCGGTGATGACATATTATCTCAGTATGTGTGGGCATCGGGGATGATATACTATCTCAATGTGTGTGGCCATCGGGGATGATATATTATCTTAGTGTGTGTGGCCATCGGTGATGATATATTATCTCAGTATGTGTGACCATCGGTGATGATATATTATCTCAGTGTGTGTGACCATTGGTGATGATATATTATCTGATTGTGTGTGGCCATCGGTGATGATATATTATGTCAGTATGTGTGGCCATCGGTGATGATATATTATGTTAGTATGTGTGGCCATCGGTGATGATATATTATGTCAGTATGTGTGGCCATCGGTGTTGATATATTATCTCAGTATGTGTGACCATCGGTGATGATATATTACCTCAGTGTTTGCGGCCATCGGTGATGATTAATTATCTCAGTGTGTGTGGCCATCGGTGATGATATATTATCTCAGTATGTGTGGCCATCGGTGATAATGTATTATCTCAGTATGTGTGACAATCGTTGATGATATATTATGTCAGTATGTGTGGCCATCGGTGATGATATATTATCTCAGTATGTGTGACCATCGGTGATGACATATTATCTCAGTATGTGTGACCATCGGTGATGATATATTATCTCAGTATGTGCGGCCATCTTTGATGATATATTATCTCAGTATGTATGGCCATCGGTGATGATATATTTTCTCAGTATGTGTGATAACTGGTGAGGATATAGTATCTTGGCATGTGTGGCCATCGGTGATGATATATTATCTCAGTATGTGTGGCCATCGGTGATGATATATTATCCCAGTATGTGTGATAAGTTAACTGGTGATGATATAGTATCTTGGCATGTGTGGCCATCGGTGATGATATATTATCTCAATGTGTGTGGCCATCGGTGATGATATATTATTTCAGTGTGTGTGGCCATCGGTGATGATATATTATCTCGTTGTGTGTGACCATCGGTGATGACATATTATCTCAGTATGTGTGACCATCGGTGATGATATATTATCTCAGTATGTGTGGCCATCGGTGATAATGTATTATCCCAGTATGTGTGACCATCGGTGATGACATATTATCTCAGTATGTGTGACAATCGGTGATGGTATATTATCTCAGTATGTGTGGGCATCGGTGATGATATATTATCTCAGTATGTGTGAGAATCGTTGATGATATATTATCTCAGTATGTGTGACCATTGGTGATGACATATTATCTCAGTATGTGAGACAATCGGTGATGATATATTATGTCAGTATGTGTGGCCATCGGTGATGATATATTATCTCAGTGTGTGTGACCATCGGTTAAGACATATTATCTCAGTATGTGTGATCATCGGTGATGATATATTATCTCAGTATGTGCGGCCATCGGTGATGATATATTATCTCAGTATGTGTGGCCATCGGTGATGATATATTATCTCAGTATGTGTGACCATTGGTGATGACATATTATCTCAGTATGTGAGACAATCGGTGATGATATATTATGTCAGTATGTGTGGCCATCGGTGATGATATATTATCTCAGTGTGTGTGACCATCGGTTAAGACATATTATCTCAGTATGTGTGATCATCGGTGATGATATATTATCTCAGTATGTGCGGCCATCGGTGATGATATATTATCTCGGTGTGTGTGACCATCGGTGATGATATATTATCTCAGTATGTGTGGCCATTGGTGATGATATATTATCTCAGTATGTGTGATAACTGGTGATGATATAGTATCTTGGCATGTGTAGCCATAGGTGATGATATTTATCTCAGTATGTGTGACAATCGGTGATGATATATTATCTCAGTATGTGTGTCCATCGGTGATGATATATTATCTCAGTATGTGTGGGCATCGGGGATGATATACTATCTCAATGTGTGTGGCCATCGGTGATGCTATATTATCTCAGTGTGTGTGTCCATCGGTGATGCTATATTATCTCAGTGTGTGTGGCCATCGGTGATGATATATTATCTCAGTGTGTGTGGCCATCGGTGATGATATATTATCTCAGTGTGTGTGGCCATCAGTGATGATATATTATCTCAGTGTGTGTGGCTATCGGTGATGATATATTATCTCAGTATGTGTGACCATCGGTGATGATATATTATCTCAGTGTGTGTGACCATTGGTGATGATATATTATCTCTTTGTGTGAGGCCATCGGTGATGATATATTATCTCAGTATGTGTGGCCATTGGTGATGATATATTATCTCAGTATGTGTGATAACTGGTGATGATATAGTATCTTGGCATGTGTAGCCATAGGTGATGATATATTATCTCAGTGTGTGTGGCCATCAGTGATGAATAATTATCTCAGTGTGTGTGGCCATCGGTGATGACATATTATCTCAGTGTGTGTGGCCATCGGTGATGATTAATTATCTCAGTGTGTGTGACCATCGGTGATGATATATTATCTCCGTATGTGTGTCCATCGGTGATGATATATTATCTCAGTATGTGTGGCCAACGGTGATAATGTATTATTCCAGTATGCATGACCATCGGTGATGACATATTATCTCAGTATGTGTGACAATCGGTGATGGTATATTATCTCAGTATGTGTGGGCATCAGTGATGATATATTATCTCAGTATGTGTGAGAATCGTTGATGATATATTATCTCAGTATGTGTGACCATTGGTGATGACATATTATCTCAGTGTGTGTGACCATCGGAGATGATATATTATCTCAGTATGTGCGGCCATCGGTGATGATATATTATGTCAGTATGTATGGCCATCGGTGATGATATATTATCTCAGTATGTGTGATAACTGGTGATGATATAGTATCTTGGCATGTGTGGCCATCGGTGATGATATATTATCTCAGTGTGTGTGGCCATCGGTGATGATTAATTATTTCAGTGTGTGTGGCCAACGGTGATGATATATTATCTCGGTGTGTGTGACCATCGGTGATGACATATTATCTCAGTATGTGTGACCATCGGTGGTGATATATTATCTCAGTATGTGTGGCCATCGGTGATAATGTATTATCTCAGTTTGTGTGACAATCGGTGATGATATATTATGTCAGTATGTGTGGCCATCGGTGATGATATTTTTTCTCAGTTTGTGTGGCCATCGGTGATGATATATTATCTCAGTGTGTGTGGCCATCGGTGATGATTAATTATCTCAGTGTGTGTGACCATAGGTGAAGACATATTATCTCAGTATATGTGACCATCGGTGATGATATATTATCTCAGTATGTGTGGCCATCGGTGATAATGTATTATCTCAGTATGTGTGACAATCGGTGAAGACATATTATCTCAGTATGTGTGACAATCGGTGATGATATATTATCTCAGTATGTGTGGGCATCGGTGATGATATATTATCTCAGTATGTGTGGCCATCGGTGATGATATATTATGTCAGTATGTGTGACCATCGGTGATGACATATTATCTCAGTATGTGTGACCATCGGTTGTGATATATTATCTCAGTATGTGTGGCCATCGGTGATAATGTATTATCTCAGTTTGTGTGACAATCGGTGATGATATATTATGTCAGTATGTGCGGCCATCGGTGATGATATATTATCTCAGTATGTTTGGCCATCGGTGATGATATATTATCTCAGTATGTGTGGCCATCAGTGATGATATATTATCTCAGTGTGTGTGGCCATCGGTGATGATATATTATGTCAGTATGTGTGACCATCGGTGATAATATATTATCTCAGTGTGTGTGACCATTGGTGATGATATATTATCTGATTGTGTGTGGCCATCGGTGATGATATATTATGTCAGTATGTGTGGCCATCGGTGATGATATATTATGTTAGTATGTGTGGCCATCGGTGATGATATATTATGTCAGTATGTGTGGCCATAGGTGTTGATATATTATATCAGTATGTGTGACCATTGGTGATGATATATTACCTCAGTGTGTGTGGCCATCGGTGATGATTAATTAACTCAGTGTGTGTGGTCATCGGTGATAATGTATTATATCAGTATGTGTGACAATCGTTGATGATATATTAGGTCAGTATGTGTGGCCATCGGTGATGATTAATTATCTCAGTGTGTGTGACCATAGGTAAAGACATATTATCTCAGTATGTTTGACCATCGGAGACGATATATTATCTCAGTATGTGTGGACATCAGTGATAATGTATTATCTCAGTATGTGTGACAATCGGTGTTGATATATTATCTCAGTATGTGTGACCATCGGTGATGATATATTATCTCAGTATGTGTGTCCATCGGTGATGACATATTATCTCAGTATGTGTGGGCATCGGGGATGATATACTATCTCAATGTGTGTGGCCATCGGGGATGATATATTATCTTAGTGTGTGTGGCCATCGGTGATGATATATTATCTCAGTATGTGTGACCATCGGTGATGATATATTATCTCAGTGTGTGTGACCATTGGTGATGATATATTATCTGATTGTGTGTGGCCATCGGTGATGATATATTATGTCAGTATGTGTGGCCATCGGTGATGATATATTATGTTAGTATGTGTGGCCATCGGTGATGATATATTATGTCAGTATGTGTGGCCATCGGTGTTGATATATTATCTCAGTATGTGTGACCATCGGTGATGATATATTACCTCAGTGTGTGTGGCCATCGGTGATGATTAATTATCTCAGTGTGTGTGGCCATCGGTGATGATATATTATCTCAGTATGTGTGGCCATCGGTGATAATGTATTATCTCAGTATGTGTGACAATCGTTGATGATATATTATGTCAGTATGTGTGGCCATCGGTGATGATATATTATCTCAGTATGTGTGACCATCGGTGATGACATATTATCTCAGTATGTGTGACCATCGGTGATGATATATTATCTCAGTATGTGCGGCCATCGGTGATGATATATTATCTCAGTATGTATGGCCATCGGTGATGATATATTTTCTCAGTATGTGTGATAACTGGTGAGGATATAGTATCTTGGCATGTGTGGCCATCGGTGATGATATATTATCTCAGTATGTGTGGCCATCGGTGATGATATATTATCTCAGTATGTATGGCCATCGGTGATGATATATTATCTCAGTATGTGTGATAAGTTAACTGGTGATGATATAGTATCTTGGCATGTGTGGCCATCGGTGATGATATATTATCTCAGTATGTATGGCCATCGGTGATGATATATTTTCTCAGTATGTGTGATAACTGGTGAGGATATAGTATCTTGGCATGTGTGGCCATAGGTGATGATATATTATCTCAGTGTGTGTGGCCATCAGTGATAAATAATTATCTCAGTGTGTGTGGCCATCGGTGATGACATATTATCTCAGTGTGTGTGGCTATCGGTGATGATTAATTATCTCAGCGTGTGTGACCATCGGTGATGATATATTATCTCCGTATGCGTGTCCATCTGTGATGATATATTATCTCAGTATGTGTGGGCATCGGGGATGATATACTATCTCAATGTGTGTGGCCATCGGGGATGATATATTATCTCAGTGTGTGTGGCCATCGGGGATGATATATTATCTCAGTGTGTGTTGCCATCGGTGATGATATATTATCTCAGTGTGTGTGGCCATCGGTGATGATATATTATCTCAGAATGTGTCACCATCGGTGATGATATATTATCTCAGTGTGTGTGGCCATCGGTGATATTATATTATCTCAGTGTGTGTGACCATTGGTGATGATATATTATCTCAGTGTGTTTGGCCATCGGTGATGATATATTATCTCAGTATGTGTGGCCATCGGTGATGATATATTATCTCAGTGTGTGTGGCCATCGGGGATGATATATTATCTCAGAATGTGTCACCATCGGTGATGATATATTATCTCAGTGTGTGTGACCATTGGTGATGATATATTATCTCAGTGTTTGTGGCTATCGGTGATGATATATTATGTCAGTATATGTGGCCATCGGTGATGATATATTATTTCAGTATGTGTGACCATCGGTGATGATATATTATCTCAGAGTTTGTGGCCATCGGTGATGCTATATTATCTTAGTGTGTGTGGCCATCGTTGATGATATATTAACTCAGTGAGTGTGGCCATCAGTGATGATATATTATGTCAGTATGTGTGGCCATCGGTGATGATTCATTATTTCAGTGTGTGTGTGACCATCGGTGATGATATATTATCTCAGTGTGTGTGACCACTGGTGATGATATATTATCTCATTGTGTGTGGCCATCGGTGATGATATATTATCTCAGTATGTGTGGCCATCGGTGATAATGTATTATCCCAGTATGTGTGACCATCGGTGATGACATATTATCTCAGTATGTGTGACAATCGGTGATGGTATGTTATCTCAGTATGTGTGGGCATCGGTGATGATATATTATCTCAGTATGTGTGAGAATCGTTGATGATATATTATCTCAGTATGTGTGACCATTGGTGATGACATATTATCTCAGTATGTGAGACAATCGGTGATGATATATTATGTCAGTATGTGTGGCCATCGGTGATGATATATTATCTCAGTGTGTGTGACCATCGGTTAAGACATATTATCTCAGTATGTGTGATCATCGGTGATGATATATTATCTCAGTATGTGCGGCCATCGGTGATGATATATTATCTCAGTATGTGTGGCCATCGGTGATGATATATTATCTCAGTATGTGTGGCCATCGGTGATGATATATTATCTCAGTATGTGTGGCCATTGGTGATGATATATTATCTCAGTATGTGTGATAACTGGTGATGATATAGTATCTTGGCATGTGTAGCCATAGGTGATGATATTTATCTCAGTATGTGTGGGCATCGGGGATGATATACTATCTCAATGTGTGTGGCCATCGGTGATGCTATATTATCTCAGTGTGTGTGGCCATCGGTGATGCTATATTATCTCAGTGTGTGTGGCCATCGGTGATGATATATTATCTCAGTGTGTGTGGCCATCGGTGATCAGGGCCGGATTGGCCATAGAAGTCACCGGGAGTTTCCCCGGGGGGCCGATTGGGTCGTGGGGCCGCCTGTCCTACGCGGCCCCGCCCCCCTCTGCGTTACCAGGCAGGCACAATACCTGCAAAATGTAATACAGTCTGCGGCCGCTGTCAGGAGAGCCGGCCCTGCAAATCACCATCTCATGCTGCCCCACCCTTCCCCTCAACAGCTTATGCCTGTGTGTGCCCCCCCCCCCCCCCCACGGCACGTCACTAGTCACCTAGCTGCTTCGGCCAATGGCCGCTATCAGGGGAGCCGGCCACACCCCCCCATGTCATCTGCTTATGCCTTGCTGCAGCGGCCGCTATCAGGAGAGCCGGCCACGCCCCCCTCCACATACTCTGCTTATGCCTTGCTGCGGCCACAGAACCGTCCCCGCCCCCCCTCTATGTCACTTGCTTCATTGTGGGCAATGCAGCGGCCGTTTTCTAGTCAGCGGCCCCGTCCCCAACCGGCTGACCTGAAGAGGAGGTCCGCGCGCCAAGCGCCACAGACGTAATCAGCGCGGACCTTGCAGGAAGAGAAGGTGCGGCCGCGGTGGGTGCACACATTCTACAGTAGGAGAGGTGAGGTGGTATGACTCGTGTACAGTGCTCTGGAGGTGTGAGGTGTAATTTTATGGGTGAGGTGTAATTTTGTGTTAGGGGGGTAAGGTGTAATTTTGTGTAGGGGGGGTGAGGTGTAATTTTGTGTAGGGGGGTGAGGTGTAATTTTGTGCTTGGGGGAGTGAGGTGTAATTTTATGTTTGGGGGTGTGAGATGTCATTTTATGGGTGCAAGGTGTAATTTTGTGTCTTGGGGAGTGAGGTGTAATTTTGTGTCTTGGGGTGTCGGGTGTAATTTTATAGGTGTCGGGGGTAATTTTATGTCTTGGGATGTGAGGTATAATTTTATGTCTATGGGTGTGAGGTGTAATTTTATGGGTGTGAGATGTAATTTTGTGTCTTGGGGAGTGAGGTGTAATTTTGTGTCTTGGGGAGTGAGGTGTAATTTTGTGTCTTGGGGAGTGAGGTGTAATTTTATGTCTTGGGGTGTCGGGTGTAATTTAGTGTCTTGGGGTGTGAGGTGTAATTTAGTATCTTGGGGTGTGAGGTGTAATTTAGTGTCCTGGGGTGTGAGGTGTCATTTTGTGTCTTGGGGTGTGAGGTGTAGTTTTATGAGTGTTGGGTGTAATTTTATGTCTGGGGGTGTGAGGTGTAATTTTATGGGTGTGAGGTGTAATTTTGTCTCCTGGGGTGTGAGGTGTAATTTTAACGGTGTAAGGTGTAATTTAGTATCTTGGGGTGTGAGGTGTAATTTAGTATCTTGGGTTGTGAGGTGTAATTTAGTATCTTGGGGTGTGAGGTGTAATTTAGTGTCCTGGGTGTGAGGTGTAATTTTGTGTCTTGGGGTGTGAGGTGTAGTTTTATTGGTGTCAGGTGTAATTTTATAGGTGTCTGGTTTCATTTTATGTCTGGGAGTGTGAGGTGTAATTTTATAGGTGTCAGGTGTAATTTTGAGTCTTGGGGTGTGAGGTGTAATTTTAACAGTGTGAGGTGTAATTTAGTATCTTGGGGTGTGAGGTGTAATTTAGTGTCCTGGGTGTGAGGTGTAATTTTGTGTCATGGGGTGTGAGGTGTAATTTTGTGTCTTGGGGTGTGAGGTGTAATTTTATGTCTGGGGGTGTGAGGTGTAGTTTTATGGGTGTCGGGTGTAATTTTATAGGTGTCGGGTGTAATTTTATGTCTGGGGGTGTGAGGTGTAATTTTATGTCTGGGGGTGTGAGGTGTAGTTTTATTGGTGTCGGGTGTAATTTTATGTCTGGGGGTGTGAGGTGTAGTTTTATGGGTGTCGGGTGTAATTTTATAGGTGTCGGGTGTAATTTTATGTCTGCGGTGAGGTGTAATTTTATGTCTAGGGTGTGAGGTGTAATTTTGTTTCTGGGGGTGTGAGGTGTAAATTTATGGGTGTGAGGTATCATTTTATGGGTGTGAGGTGTAATTTTGTGTCTTGGGGTGTGAGGTGTAATTTTATAGGTGTCAGGTGTAATTTTGTGTCTGGGGGTGTGAGGTGTAATTTTATGTATGGGGGTGTGAGGTGTACTTTTGTGTCTGGGGGTTTAGATGTCTGCGGCTAACCGCAAAGTTAATTGATGTCACCCACAAGAGTGACCTCAATTAACCTCTCGATTATCCGCAGACCGCAATTTTCCCACCATTGACTATAATGGAGGACCACTCCGTCTGATTGACAGGCCAGGAGCGCTCAGCCAATCAGGAGAGTGCTATGACGTAACGCTCCCTGATTTGCTGCCAGGTCCTCTAGTGACAGGAGTCACAGTGGGGTCCCGGCATTCAGGGAAAGGGGATCCATAAACATGGATCCCCTTTAGTGCATTGGACCAGGTTTCTCGCTTTTTTATTTTTTTGTTACAGTGTGCCTCAGTGCTCTCTACCTGGTGCAGTGTGCCTCAGTGCTCTCTACCTGGTGCAGTGTGCCTCAGTGCTCTCTACCTGGTGCAGTGTGCCTCAGTGCTCTCTACCTGGTGCAATGTGTCTCAGTGCTCTCTACCTGGTGCAATGTGTCTCAGTGCTCTCTACCTGGTGCAGTGTGTCTCAGTGCTCTCTACCTGGTGCAATGTGCCTCAGTGCTCTCTATCTGGTGCAGTGTGTCTCAGTGCTCTCTACCTGATGCAGTGTGTTTCAGTGCTCTCTATCTGGTGCAGTGTGTCTCAGTGCTCTCTACCTGGTGCAATGTGTCTCAGTGCTCTCTATCTGGTACAGTGTGTCTCAGTGCTCTCTACCTGGTGCAGTGTGTCTCAGTGCTCTCTACCTGGTGCAGTGTGTCTCAGTGCTCTCTACCTGGTGCAGTGTGCCTCAGTGCTCTCTACCTGGTGCAGTGTGCCTCAGTGCTCTCTACCTGGTGCAGTGTGTCTCAGTGCTCTCTACCTGGTGCAATGTTTCTCGGAGCTCTCTACCTGGTGCAATGTTTCTCTGTGCTCTCTACCTGGTGCAATGTGTCTCTGTGCTCTCTACCTGGTGCAATGTGTCTCTGTGCTCTCTACCTGGTGCAATGTGTCTCGGTGCTCTCTACTTGGTGCAGTGTGTCTCAGTGCTCTCTACCTGGTGCAGTGTGTCTCTGTGCTCTCTACCTGGTGCAATGTGTCTCTGTGCTCTCTACCTGGTGCAGTGTGTCTCTGTGCTCTCTACCTGGTGCAGTGTGTCTCTGTGCTCTCTACCTGGTGCAATGTGTCTCTGTGCTCTCTACCTGGTGCAATGTGTTGCAGTACTCTCTACCTGGTGCAATGTGCCTCAGTGCTCTCTACATGGTGCAGTGTGCCTCAGTGCTCTCTACATGGTGCAGTATGCCTTAGTGCTCTCTACATGGTGAAGTGTGCCTCAGTGCTCTCTACCTGGTGCAATGTGTCTCTGTACTGTCTACCTGGTGCAATATGCCTCAGTGCTTTCTACCTGGTGCAATGTGTCTCTGTGCTCTCTACCTGGTGCAATGTGCCTCAGTGCTCTCTACCTGGTGCAATGTGCCTCAGTGCTCTCTACCTGGTGCAATGTGCCTCAGTGCTCTCTACCTGGTGCAGTGTGTCTCAGTGCTCTACCTGGTGCAATGTGTCTCTGTGCTCTCTACCTGGTGCAATGAGCCTCAGTGCTCTACCTGGTGCAATGTGCCTCAGTGCTCTCTACCTGGTGCAGTGTGTCTCAGTGCTCTCTACCTGGCGCAATGTGTATAACATGCTCTATCTGGCGCAATATGTATAACGTGCTCTACTTGTCGCAGTGTGTATAGGAGGTTCTACCTGGTGCATTGTGTATTAGGTGCACTACTGTGTGGTGTAATGTGAATTGCCACTGTTATGTGGCCACGCCCCTTCCACATGAAACAACGCCCCTAAATTTTTGACGCGCGCCTTCGGCGCGCACTGTCCATACTTTGTCCTGTGGGAATGGGAGCACCAAGCATTATAGTATGTACTGTACGTAATTTTGCCCTTCTAACTTAAAAAAGTGCCCACCCGAATGAAAAATATGCCCTCCCTGTGATCAGCACCCTGCCCTAAAAATCCTAGAGTGAACACTAACATGATCTGCCTTTTGTTGGTGTAACTCCGCCTACATTATATTTTGAAGCAGTAATCCCGCCTACTTTTGTATTGATCCCGCCTACAGTTGATTTGATGCCGCCCACAAGGCCACTTCTAGAATTTTTTCCAGGGCCACTTTTATCTCCCAATCCGTCCCTGTCGGTGATGATATATTATCTCAGTGTGTGTGGCCATCGGTGATGATATATTATCTCAGTATGTGTGACCATCGGTGATGATATATTATCTCAGTGTGTGTGGCTATCGGTGATGATATATTATCTCAGTATGTGTGGCCATCGGTGATGATATATTATCTCAGTATGTGTGGCCATCGGTGATGATATATTATCTCAGTATGTGTGACCATCGGTGATGATATATTATCTCAGTGTGTGTGGCTATCGGTGATGATATATTATCTCAGTATGTGTGACCATCGGTGATGATATATTATCTCAGTGTGTGTGACCATTGGTGATGATATATTATCTCATTGTGTGAGGCCATCGGTGATGATATATTATGTCAGTATGTGTGGCCATCGGTGATGATATATTATCTCAGTATGTGTGGCCATTGGTGATGATATATTATCTCAGTATGTGTGATAACTGGTGATGATATAGTATCTTGGCATGTGTAGCCATAGGTGATGATATATTATCTCAGTGTGTGTGGCCATCAGTGATGAATAATTATCTCAGTGTGTGTGGCCATCGGTGATGACATATTATCTCAGTGTGTGTGGCCATCGGTGATGATTAATTATCTCAGTGTGTGTGACCATCGGTGATGATATATTATCTCCGTATGTGTGTCCATCGGTGATGATATATTATCTCAGTATGTGTGGCCAACGGTGATAATGTATTATCCCAGTATGCATGACCATCGGTGATGACATATTATCTCAGTATGTGTGACAATCGGTGATGGTATATTATCTCAGTATGTGTGGGCATCAGTGATGATATATTATCTCAGTATGTGTGAGAATCGTTGATGATATATTATCTCAGTATGTGTGACCATTGGTGATGACATATTATCTCAGTGTGTGTGACCATCGGAGATGATATATTATCTCAGTATGTGCGGCCATCGGTGATGATATATTATGTCAGTATGTATGGCCATCGGTGATGATATATTATCTCAGTATGTGTGGCCATCGGTGATGATATATTATCTCAGTATGTGTGACCATCGGTGATGATATATTATCTCAGTGTGTGTGGCTATCGGTGATGATATATTATCTCAGTATGTGTGACCATCGGTGATGATATATTATCTCAGTGTGTGTGACCATTGGTGATGATATATTATCTCATTGTGTGAGGCCATCGGTGATGATATATTATGTCAGTATGTGTGGCCATCGGTGATGATATATTATCTCAGTATGTGTGGCCATTGGTGATGATATATTATCTCAGTATGTGTGATAACTGGTGATGATATAGTATCTTGGCATGTGTAGCCATAGGTGATGATATATTATCTCAGTGTGTGTGGCCATCAGTGATGAATAATTATCTCAGTGTGTGTGGCCATCGGTGATGACATATTATCTCAGTGTGTGTGGCCATCGGTGATGATTAATTATCTCAGTGTGTGTGACCATCGGTGATGATATATTATCTCCGTATGTGTGTCCATCGGTGATGATATATTATCTCAGTATGTGTGGCCAACGGTGATAATGTATTATCCCAGTATGCATGACCATCGGTGATGACATATTATCTCAGTATGTGTGACAATCGGTGATGGTATATTATCTCAGTATGTGTGGGCATCAGTGATGATATATTATCTCAGTATGTGTGAGAATCGTTGATGATATATTTTCTCAGTATGTGTGACCATTGGTGATGACATATTATCTCAGTGTGTGTGACCATCGGAGATGATATATTATCTCAGTATGTGCGGCCATCGGTGATGATATATTATGTCAGTATGTATGGCCATCGGTGATGATATATTATCTCAGTATGTGTGATAACTGGTGATGATATAGTATCTTGGCATGTGTGGCCATCGGTGATGATATATTATCTCAGTGTGTGTGGCCATCGGTGATGATTAATTATTTCAGTGTGTGTGGCCAACGGTGATGATATATTATCTCGGTGTGTGTGACCATCGGTGATGACATATTATCTCAGTATGTGTGACCATCGGTGGTGATATATTATCTCAGTATGTGTGGCCATCGGTGATAATGTATTATCTCAGTTTGTGTGACAATCGGTGATGATATATTATGTCAGTATGTGTGGCCATCGGTGATGATATTTTTTCTCAGTTTGTGTGGCCATCGGTGATGATATATTATCTCAGTGTGTGTGGCCATCGGTGATGATTAATTATCTCAGTGTGTGTGACCATAGGTGAAGACATATTATCTCAGTATATGTGACCATCGGTGATGATATATTATCTCAGTATGTGTGGCCATCGGTGATAATGTATTATCTCAGTATGTGTGACAATCGGTGAAGA